>NW_021604631.1:5943329-5944160 GCF_004785775.1 Grammomys surdaster
CTCTCTCTCTCTCTCTCTCTCTCTCTCTCTCTCTCGTTCTTTATTAACTTGAAACAAGCTAAGGGCATCTGGGAAGAGAAACCTCAATTGGGAAAACACCTCCATCAGATTGCCTTTAGGAATCTGAAGAATCCTTTCTTGCTCAATGATTGATATGGAGGGGGCCCAGCCCACTGTGGGCAGTACCATCCCAGGGCAGGTGGTGCTGGGTGCTAAAATGCAGCAAGCTGTTTAAGCCATGAGGAACAAGCTAATAAGCAGTATTCCTTCATTGTCTCTGCTTCACTTCCTATCTCCCAGTTCCTGCCCTTCCTGAGTTCCTGCCTTAACTCTTCTCGGTGATGGACTACCATCAGGATGTGTAAGCCTAACAAACCAGTTCCTTCCCAAATTGTTTTTGGTCAATTCTTCCCTCCCCAAAGGGTTCCTCTGAGTACCCCTGGTGGTCCTGGAACTTACTCTGCAAACCAAGCTGGCCTTGAACTCAGAGATTTGCCTGCCTCTGCCTACTGAGTGCTGGGAAGTCAGTGTTTACCACAGGAATAGGAAGCAAACTAAGATAGTGTTTGATGGTGTCCGACGGTGTCTAGAAATCTCTTCGTGTTGTGTGAATTTGACACCCAAGTGTCATGAAGGAGGTGGGGAAGGCTGGGCTTGGGGACTGAGTGGGTGAAAGCAGGGAGTATCCTAGATGAGGGATAGCTCAGGCTAGAGAATGGCAGAGTGAGCAGACACAGAGTGGGCTGGGAGGGGCAGAACCACCAAGACTTGGAATTGTAGGCTAAGGATATGGAGGATATGGAGGATATGGAGGATATGGAGGATATGGAG
>NW_021604631.1:5944170-5951700 GCF_004785775.1 Grammomys surdaster
ATGGAGGATATGGAGGATATGGAGGATATGGAGGATATGGAGGATATAGAGGGGTAGGAGGAGGAACTAACAGAGAATGGAGAAACAAACTTTAGGAAGGATTCCAGGAGAGAGGAAGACCGTGGGATCATGGAAAGTGAGCTTAAGGATGCTCAGACTAACATGGCACAGCCAGAGTCTTCCACAGACGGCAGAGGCAGGACTGTAAGCAGGTGGTATGGCCAAGAGGTCTGCTCAGCTCAGCACAAGAGAAATATTCCCCTCAGGAGTGTCAAAGAGAACTGTCATCTTAAACTGAACCACGAGGGACAACAAGAAATACACACATCTTAATGACCTTGTTTCTTCCAAGGAAACAAGAGAATCTTACTCAGAACAAGAGAACATACACAGAAGAGCTGCAAATGAGAAAGAGCAGAAAGGAGGCTGTGCTCATAGTTGGCTTTGAGCTGCCTAGAAGCTGGGTGTGTGGCCCCATATAAGCTGCCAGGGTCACCCTCCAAGGCCCTGCACTGAGACTTGGACAAGACCACTTTTACACATCCGGGACAGCCAGCAGGTGCTCTTATTCCAGGGGGTAAATGGCCTTTCCCAATAACCTGGCTACTTCCCATACTGAGTATGAAAATGCCCGTAAGTGGGAAAGCCTGGCTTGGGGGAAAGTACTGTAGGAAAACCTCCACACACTCGGATGGTGTGCAGGCACAGCCTGACCACAGACAACTGCAAGCACAAGGAGCCAGATGAACGCATCCCACTGGTCCTTGATCTCATTGGGGAACCCCAAAGTCTGGGCATTTCAGTGTTAAGTTTCTTGCCTCTTTTCTCTGGTGATCATTAATCCTTGGCTCTACGAGACAAGCCTGTGACCTTCTCATGGAATAGCACTGAGAGAAGCTGCCTGCTTTCGTCATCAGCAACTATTTATCCCAGGCTTGTTTTTGTAGGTTCCCCCACCCAGCCATTTCCAGAAATGACTATTCTTCTCTTCCTGACCCTTCTGTGACAGAATAAATAAGACCTCTTTTGCCCAAACACCACAGGGCAAAACAAAAAACAGGAAGAGAAAGCAGGCACACTAAAGCTTCTGATATAAAATAATCAAGTGGTTTTTGAAGAAAATAGATTTAAAATATTAATTTTAAAAACATTTTAAACTTGAATGCTATTTTGTTTAGCTTTAGCACAAGCAGATTTATGTTAGCACTCCTTTACTCAGACTTCACTAGCCTATGACTCTTGCTGATCAGGGTGGATGTCTGACTCTCTGTATGTCAAATCCACTAATATTCTATGAGTTCATACTTGGTGCTTTTATATTTGCCAATATAAGTTCTAATACAAAAAAAGGCTAGAACACTTTTCTTGGAGGTAGGTAGATGAAAACAAAATGACAACAGCAGTTTGTTCTTTAAGTTTGTTCTGACTGCAGAACTTGTATTTCCATTGCTAGCATATATGTTACTAAGGATGCCGCTGCAGGCTATTCCCTGGGCACAAGAACTCAGGATATAAGGATGCTGGACCAGTCTACTTGCTGCCACTGGAGACATATACCCCACAAGTGGACACACACAGAACAGTAAACATGGATACATAGCACATCTAGCCCACATAGGCCACAGTGCTGTCTTTGTGGGCAATCTTCAGCATCCCTCATGGTTCTCTGACCTTTGGGTTGGTGGGACTGAATGAGGAAGAATCATCAGGTATCAAATGCAAATGTGTCCCCCATTCTGTTGCTCTCCTCTAGCCCTGTACCTAGCCACAGGCCACAGGTCACAGGCCATCAGGCATCACTATGGGTACAGCAGCAGCAGTGTGGCAAAGAGCCAAGCTTTCAAGCTAGATGGGGGCACCCACCAGCCCCGCTCGATGCTGCCTTCCACTGTTACTCTCCCTATATGTCACTCCCTTTGCATTGTCTTCTGTCCCATTCTGGTGTGGGGGAGAAGCCACTAGCCATCTCCCTGACCTACAGGCTTGCTACCTGAACACCTCCTGACTTACAGTGCTTGAGATGGAAGGGAAATAATGCATGATGCCTGATGCTTGGTGGGTGCAACAACTTGTAAACTGCTAACACACCAGATCAGACCATCCATCCACCCATCCTATGACAAGAAGACTTATGGAACCTGGGAAAGATAATGGGTACTATGACCCAGCAGCTGAGTTGTACCCATGGAGTTGTTTCCTTTGTTTCTTATGGCAACATCATGAATTACTCAGGTTCCTGTCTTAAAGAACGCCTCAGAAAGGTTTGGAAACCTGCCTGAAGTCACACAGCCATAAAGTAGTAGATCCAGAATCCAAACCCAGGTCTGTCTGCTACATATAGCAACGATGACAAAAGTAATGACAACAGTGCTAAGAGCAGCAGATTAAAATAGCAGCTAGCATTTCTGAGTACTTCCTCTGTCCCAGGCCCACAGTGCAGCCTATGACTAGCCCTAGTCTCTCCAGGAAGTCTTTGTTCACTCAGCTTCCTAGTGTGAAGACAAAATTAGAGGGTGCCTGAGCAGCATACCCATAAAACCTCAAAACCAGAAAAGAAACACGAGGTCTTGGGGCCCAGGGCACTAGCTCTAGCTCCTTTAGTGGCACTAGTCAGGCTCCACCTGCTCCCCTGGGGTAGTCCTCTCTAGCTTTCTAAATAGGACAAAGCAGATGCATGATGACTTCTGGGAATTGGCTGGTTAAAGGTTCAGGCCACTAACTTCAGGTTTTAACTGTAGTCTGACTAGCACAGAAACGTGTGTGTGTGTGTGTGTGATGTGTATGATTCCCCAGGAGGCTAAAGTTGGGTTCCTGTGATCCAGGGCTCAGAGAAAAACCAAATGATATGGAATTAAGACTTGTTAAAAAGGAAGTACTTGTCTGAGGAATAACACAGAGCTTGGCATGTATGGATGTCTGCTACATAACAGAGTTATGAAGCAAGGGAAACTACTACCATAGCCCAGACCCCATTCCAGTAGCCATTCCTCTCCACAAATGAGGGTCATGGAGTGGTAGGTTCAATGAGTGCATTATTCATGAACGGAGAGACTTTGGAAATGAAGTGGCTGACCTCCAACAGCCTTTGCCATTTCCCTGACTGCCCTGTGCTCCACACTTGGGCCTATCTCTCCTCCTGAGCACCTCTATAAACCACCTCAGAATCCAGACCCACACTATTCCTAGAGGAAGGCTATAGGAGTTAAAGTGGAGGTAAATGCATTAGCTTCAGGTCCTCACATCCCCCACAAAACAGCACAGAACTCTGTTTTGAATTCTTAGTCTACGATTCTTAAATCTGCCTGCAGAAGCATTTTCCCTTAAATTCCTTTCCACTTATGAATACACCCATGTGATGGGTGGCGAAAACAGCAGCCAACAGCACAGACACAGTGCTGCAGCTCACATGGGGTGTGGATCACACTATCCCAACTTTGTGCAGAGGCTTCAGTATTCACTGTGCTTAAACTTGTGCCTTCTAGCAATCCTCAGAATGCTGAAGCCCATTCAGTCTTTACACACACTCATCTCCAAAGAGTGCAGTCAAATTAAAAAGACAACAGAAACCCTAATCTCAGGGACTCCTGCTTTTTCTAAGCTCTGCCCAAGAAGGCCTTGTGCAGCTTCTTACAGGGGAATGGAGTCCTATATGCTTCTGGCATCTGTTCACAGTGACACTTAGGCTGGTCAGCATCATTCTGCTAGCCCTTCGTCCTGATTCTCAGATCATCTACCAAAAAGACCGCCTGAACACAAACCCTTGTTTGTCTTAAGGATCTGCTAATGGGGAACCCAAACAAAGAAAATGGTTCCTTAATGTCATCTTCTCAACTTTTGTCCAGTACCAAGGGCCACACACTTGGGTACCCCCAAAACACTGATCCACCATTTGGCACAAGCTGTGCTTGCCTTGTTTTGTCTCAGTTACCCTCCTTTACAACTCCATGTGAGGCAGCAGCTGATGGGGACAGAGAACCATGTACCGTGTTTGGCAGAGTGGTGAGCTGGAGCCAACTGAAAGGACTGAGGGCAGCAGAGATCTGCTGCCATGGAGTAGACTTGACATGATGGCCCCGAACACCTGAGAGAATGGGAAAAGTGAGTGGAGGGCAGCACAAGCCACTCCTCAGTTTATTCAGAGAGGAGCAGGACAAGGAAGCTCATTCCACTTAAGGTTAGAGACAGTCCTTGCAGAACTGAGGCCACTCCTACTCAGGTTTTGAAAGGTTAGCACAAAACACAGTGCCTCACACATACTTGGAATTTAAAAAACAGCTTGTACAATGCCTGAATGGGAATTATGGCCCCCATCACAGGTGGGGCTATGGAGAATGACCTGGAGCTATCAACAATAAATGCCACATCTATTGAAATTATACTAAAGTCACACACAGTACCATCTCCTCTGCTGGGCACCTGTTTTCTTACTCCTACCCTGTTCCAAACATCCTCCTCAGACTCACACACCCCGCAGTCTGCCAACCCTCATGACCTCTCCTATCACAGTCAACAACAATCTTCTATTTCCACATCCCCACCCCTGAGTTTTAGGGGTTTAATCATAAGACATTTAACAAATGGGCCCTTAGAGGAGCTACTAATCACTCAGAAAAAAGATCAACAGCTCGAGGCCAGACTGGCACCAGTGCCCCCCTTCTCTAATCTTGACAGGGTATACTCTACATACTGTGTGAGAGCAGACTAAAGCCCAAACCACCTGCTGCACATTCACCAAGAGTGCCATGACAACAACAGAGAAGGTGGGAGGAAACCTTAGAAGTTACTGTGAGGCACGCGCAGACTGTGGTCTCACTGGTGGATCTTTATCTACAAGCTTTCCATCTGACAGCTATAACTTGTCAACAGCTTTCTCAAAGTCAATACCGGGTTAAACTGTGTGAAGAAGAAAAGCAGCCAGGCACAGGCCTGTAATTCTACTACTCAGGAGGCCGAAGCAGGAGGATTTTAAAATTGAGGCTAACCTAGACTGATGGGCCAAACCGAGCCACTTAATGTGAGACACTATCACAAAATAAGAAGTTGGGGGTGGGGGTGTAGCTGATTAGTAGAATCCTAGCCATCATGCCCAAGGCCCCATGTTTGATCACCAGGAAAAAAAAAAGGAAGGGTGTGCAGGGAGTATAGGGAGGAAAGGAGAGAAAAGAAGGATAAAGAGGAAGAGGAGGAGGAAAGCATTTGCCGTGAAACTTGACCAATCTGTTTCTGTCCCACTCCCGGTACCCCTGCCTAGTAAACTGGTTTGGCATGGTAGATGTCTCCAATTTCTAACAAGCACCATGAGAGATTCTGGAGTGGCAGGTTCCCTAGAGCTCATTTTGAAAACAACTGGCCTATATAACTTGAGCCCAAGAGTGGCTCTACCCCTCCCATCTTTAGGTTTAAAGACATGCAGCTGGCAGCCCTACAAGGCAGAAAGCTGAGCTGAGTTTCCAGGACACTGACACAACTTCTGTATCTGGGCCCTCAGACCCCACAGATACTCGAAAGGCTTCTGTTTTCTGAGGTGGATGGTGAGCTCTGTCTTGACATATGCATGTGTCTTTCCTTACATGTGCATTCACCTCCTTCTCTGACTATGCATATCAGCACCCCTGCATAAAGGGTTAATGCCACCCTTTCTCACAAGCATACCCATGCCTGCATATCACGTATGGGCTTCACTGTGGAACTTAAGTCAGTGCTTATGAGCATAAGACTGTACTCTCTTGTGTATAACAAGGTTACAGTAAAGAGCTACTCAAACTCATGCAGACTATCACACTAGAAGTTATTTTGTTATTAACCATTACCAGAAGGAAAAACTAATTTCAAAGTGTATACTATATAACTGAAGGTCGCAGAGACAGTGGAGATTTGAAAACAGCTAACCAGCCCAGGTAACTCACTGATCACATTTTTATAGGAACAGAGCCGTGGCTCTGCTTGTTTCTACATGTGTCTAAGTTGGCAAATGAGACTGTCAGGAAAGCTGGATAGTTTTCACACACTATCCTCTATTGTGAGTCAGCACAAACCTCTCCTCCTTAGTAATAAAGGGCAGGTTTAAGAGCTAGTGCTTGCCATGCATAACTGTTTGCGGAGTTCTGTTTTTTCAAAGTTGGCCAGTCACTTTTTAAATATTATGATCTGTATATAAGTTATACTATTTTGAAACTTCTGTATGTGGCAACACCCTTTATTGGAGTGACTTACATCTTTAGCCTATAGTCTGGCAGTGTGGGTTAATGATGCCAGAGTCACCTACAGGAGAAAGACTCCTTCCTCCACACAACTACAATCTCCAACTATGGCCTGGTGAGCACAAGTCCTGGTCACAAGAGCATCCAGACGGAACAGTGCAGGTGGCTCACAGCTAACATCTACTCAATGAGTCAGGGAAACAGGTGGCGGGGGCAGGGCCAGGACTGAGGCTGAGGTGACACTATTTCCGGACACTATTACTTTGTAGTGCTGGTGGGATTTGAAACCAGGCCCTAGCAGACCAGAGCTTCAGAATCCAGCCTCAGACAGAGCAAAGTCACCAAACAAAAATGAAAAACAAACTCCTGTTTGGCAAGCATTAGCTCTTACTGATCTTTGGTAAGTCAGTTCTGAAATAAACTATCAGAAAAGTCAAATGCACTAACTGGTCCACAATCAGACGATGAGGGTGGGGTTACCATATAATCTAGACCCTCTGTTTTCATTCCTGAATAAATATAGTTATTTCTGGACCTTGTGTCTCCCACCAACTTTCTGTCTATTTGCTGTTTTCCAACTGACATATCATCACTAAGCTCTTCAAGAATCCACAGAAGTTTCCAACATGTTACTCTGACTAAACCCCAGCTCCTCATCTTCAAAACTCCCTACTGTCAGAGGACGCATCTTTAGCACTGTGCTCCAGCCCAGGCCTTCAGCCACTTGCATGTCTCTTTGTTTCTCCCACCTTCCTTTTTATTACAACCTCATGGCCTTTACCCCATCTCAGACTTCCCTGAAGATTCAGCTCAAGACCCCTTCACCACAGGTCTCTCTCTGCTCAGCCCACCGTGCAGAATTCCTTCACTGACCCTGAGCTCTGTGGATGTTTTACTACCACTTCAGTTTGGTATACAGTGGGTTCATAGGAAGTGTCTGTTGAATAACCACACACTTGGAACACCAAATGTCAGAATTATATTTCTAGGAATTTCTTTTTAAATCTGAAAGAGGCAATTAACTCAAAATTTGAGAATGTACCTTTCTTCCTATACCATTTAATATGTAGATATTCAGAGCTATTCAATCATTGTCTGACATAATGAATGGAACTAAAATTAATTTCCATCTCTACCTAACAACCATTCCAGAATCATCTGGAAGACAGCCTCTGCATCCAAAAGAATCAACTTAAAGAGTATTTTTAAAAAAATCTCTCCTCTCTCCTCCCTCTCCTCTCTCTCCTCTCCTCTCCTCCCCTCCCCTCCTCTCCCCTCCTTCCCAAACCAAGCCACCAAACCAAAAAAAAGAAAAAAACCACAAACACAC
>NW_021604631.1:5951800-5993323 GCF_004785775.1 Grammomys surdaster
GTAGAAGTCAGAGGACAGCTGTCAGTTCTCTCCTTCCACCATATGGGTGTCTTGGGGGTCAAATTCAAAACTTACCAGGATTAGTAGTAAGTATCCTTAACTCTTTGAGCCATCTTATCAGCAGCCCTTATGTCCTGGTTTTTATACCCACTTTTCTTAGCAATGGTCTTAAAGGTCTCAAAAAAGTCTATACAAAATATTTTGAACAGTCCAGAGCAGAAACAAAATTGTACACACTGTCATCTCTGACTATCTTTTGCCCAACAGTGAATTTTTTGTGGTTTTTCAGAGTTTAATGTTTGGTCTTGTTTTTAGTTTACTGGTCATACTAATAGCAGAAATACCCTAGCACTAGTTAACTGCTTGCTCAAAAAGCCAAAACTTTGGCATCAATGTAGAAATAAATAATGACCTGGCAGGAGCTTCTTTAATGAGTTAATACAAGTAGGTAGGATCACCTTCCACTGTGTTCCACCTTGGAGGAAGCCTGCTCTCAGTGGGAACAGGGTTTCTTAAGAATCTCTAGGGTAGGGTAGGGGTAGAGGGTCGAGAGTCTGTGGATCAGGGGCCTCTTCCCACAGAGGGCACAGTAGCTCTCAGACAGGATCTAGTATAATTCTGTTCCTGTAAGCTCTCCAGACTCTTAGGTACAAGCAAGCTTGAGAACCAGCACTGCTGACAGTTACCCTCAGAGCTGACCTTTAGGACATAGGTTAAATTGGAAGACACCACTAGACCCCTCCAGTCACAAAGACCTGACAAAGCTACCCTGTTTCCTTAAAGCCACATTCCAGGTTTCCCTCACAGAGTGCCAACAGCAACTCTGTGGTAGGCTAGAAATACAGGAAAATTAAGGGGTGAGGAGAGGCAGAAGCTCCTCACTCTGAAATCTAATCTGCCTTTTATACTGATTGAGGGTCAAAAAAGCTCAATACAACTAACAAAGCCAAAATCTCCCAGAGAAATAATCATGTTTTTTCTAAAGATATCTCAAATAAGATGTTAAAAACTAATGAATGAGGTCCACTTGGGGCCAGAATATCTGAAACTTTGTGAGTTTTATCATTTTAATGTACATCTTTCTCACTCCTAAATCTAAACAATGTACTTCATAAAAATCCTCACTATTTTATCTACAAATGGGAAATATTCAATGTCAGAGGAGTAAGTAAACCTAACCCATGTATTTTTATTTGTTTTGAAACTTTACTTAAATTTTAAGCTTTTCTCACTCTTTAAACCTGGTCAGTTACAACCTTTGAGCAATGTATACTGGCTCAGTCATAAAACCTTGTATGTAGCCAACTGTGACGTTCTTAAAAGCCACCCTGTGTACTGAGTGCACAGCATCCTTTTCCTATGTCCCTAGCTAAATACTTAATAAACTCACTTACTTTACCCTGGCCCTTGAAGCACTTTCCTGTGACCTTGTTAAGGATCCAGATGTGGACCACTGAGAAGAAAGGGAGATCCTGGGGCTCTAGGAGGCAGAGCTGGTACCAGCTCTCTGCCACCACTCATAATTCAGTCAAGCACATACCTAGCTTCTCGGGAAAATAGTAGCTTCCAAGCCACCACCTTCTTCCCCATGCCCTTCAGACTGAGAACAGGAAGTTCACTTTGTATCACATTTGTTTTTTTAACCATACCTGATGGGGGCCATGGGAGGAGCAATTAATATAGTCCGGTTTAAAATGATAAAAGGACATACAGTATTCATCAGTATTCATCCCTTTTAAAGTGGAGTGTTCCTAGTGGCTAATGTGCCAGGTTCAAGACAGGGGACTCCTGGGGAAAGACTGACCTAGAGCATGTAATGACCTCTCTGTCCAGGCAGCTTGAAAGCACCCTTGCTCTCTCACAAAATGTCTCTGAAAGTATGCTCCTTGAAGATATATGCTTTTTTTTTTTTTGACAAGGATCTTAATAATCCTTGAGATAAATAATCAAAGAGCTTCTCTTATCCACTCTCTCCAAGTAAAAGGTGAAATAGTCAGGAAGATCAACTTAAACAGTTTCATCTAGGCTAACTGTCCTACACAGGCAGGACGAACAGGGTCAAAGCTGAATGGTGTTCTCCAGAGCTTCCTCTGATCTATATAGCAGGAGACTGGCCACTCTAAGGGCTCAGATGAGGCCTGTGGCAGGCAGAATATTATGATTAATTTAGAAATGAAGTTATCATTCTAGGACTCTGTGCCCTTGACCCTAGTCAAAGGTTGCTTAGCTGGCCTTGAGAACCCAACACCATGAAGACCCTGGGAGGAGGGAAACCATTCTGCCTAGAATTTTAGGTAGTAGTCACTTAAAGCCTAAAGAAAGGGGGTACTCTGACACCCAAAAAGATGTCTCAGATGGAAGTAGGGATGCAGGAAGTAGAGGTGTCTGTGCCTGTTGACAAATGAGAATGACAGGTGGGAGCTCTTAACTGTAAACAAACAGCTTCATCACCCTATGAGGTGCTCAAGTGGGTGACTGGGCCATGAAGCTGGTGAGAAGGGACATCAAGTCTAAGAAGGGGACTCAGACCTGCCCCAGTTCCCATGGAACTGTCACTGCCATTCATAGCCCTCTTGAACTAGGTTCCTGAAAGCAAAGTACACTGCAGAGTCCTTGGCAGGAGGGGCACACAGTGGGCAAAGTGACAGGGGCACAGAGGGCAAGAATACAAAACAGGCTTCAGAGTCCCAAAGGTAATTTCTTGAGTCAAGTTTTGCTACATGGATGCATTGCTTATTAAATATAGTTTTAAGCCTTTTTACAAGCCCCCATGCCTAATTTTTAGCCAAACTTTAATGAAGCTGTTAACTAAGAGTAATACAGGTTAACTAAATAAAACTTTGCACAGCCCTTAGCTTGGCACAGTTTGTCCTAAATTCAGGCCGAGAACTGGCAAGAAATAGCCACTGGCATCCTGAATTTTTAAGTCTAAATATAAAATGACAGCAAAGCCTCCATTTTGCAGAGAGCAAGCCCCAGCAACAACCACCTCTGGGGCAAGCTGTTTCCTTATGATGAACCAAACCGAGTTGTCTTTCAAGGAAGTTCCAGGCACTCTCCAGAGAATATGAGTTGTCATATTCTCCCTCTTTACCTCAAGGAGGGGGTACAGTTCTCCATTGTCCAGGCTCCACCTTCCTGGATGGCTACATCAATGGGCACATGGCTCCCCTCCAAGCTAAACTGAGGAAAGAGAGCCAGCAGAGATAGATGTATCCTCATGAGTATAAAGAAGTATGTGAGAACTCCTCAAAAACAGAGGGCAGTATGTATACCTAAATGCTCAGAGAAAGCCATCACTTTCCCACATCAGATTCCAGAGCTAGGGAAGAGCTCCTACAGCTCAGGAATCCTTCGGAACAAGAATGGAGAAGCCTTGAGACTAGACCCGTGGAGTCAGATGGATCAGCCTACTTTCTCATGGGAGTTTTGAGTTTCAATTTCCAGCTCTGTGGGACTGGTCACTATTACTTCCAACACAGCTCTGTGCCATTACTCCACCACCTCCTGACGCTGTGTCTCCCACAGGCTGGCCACTGCACATAGCACTAGATTGTATCACAGCATGGTACAACAGCACCCTGGAACTGGTATAAAAACTCCAGCTTCCAGCTCATACATCAGGAAATGAGAGTATACAGAAGTTAGGCAGTCAGCACAAATCACACAGCCTAGTGAGTTTAGGGATCTGTTCAGTTCTGGATTTTACTAATGCCAAAGCCTGCAGCACTCTGGAAACTCTGGGATGGCCAGGATTTTGTTTATATCCTTGGAGCTAGCTAGTATTTTTGTGCAAGGCCCATAATAGAAATGAGATAAACACTTGTGTGATATTTGAATGTGTAAGCTCTCTTGCTAGAGTGTAGAAGTGTTTTGACTCCATAAGGTTATCAATTCAAAGACTGGTCCTCAGTGTAGTGATGTGGAGAGATGGTAAGGCCTTGTGGAAGTTCATTAACAGTGCTCTCCTTGGAAGGAATTAAGGTTAGAAATCCCTGAGTTAGTTCTCTTCAAATAAAAGTTGACTTAAAAGCATGAATCAAATCTTGAACCATTATATGTCTTCCTCTCTAGCTATGTGATGTCTATTCCTGGGCATGTTCCCACCACTGTGGGGCCATCTACCATAAGGCTGAGGAGAGCAACATGACCTTGAACAATAAACCTCTTTTCTTCACAAAATTATCCTGCCTTGGATATTTCCTTACAATTAAAGGGGGGGGGATAGGAATAGTTAATGTTTCCTATTATAAACTTATCACAGGAAGAAGCAAGTGGCCCCAGGGCAAAGAGCTTCCCTTCCTCCAGCATCTTCCACATGACTATAATGGTAGTCTTTTAAGAAAACTGCTATCAACCTATTACACCCTCCCCCATCAACCCCTGCTTGTTCAAAGTTTCCAGGACTTGTTCCAGGTACTATTCACAGATCTTCTGATCTGGCCAGATAGGTCATCCTGATCTCCTGAATGAGCCTTGCATTTTGTGTCCTTTGCCTGTTATTGGCACACCCCTTCCTGTTCTAGCTGTCTGCATCCTCTCCATCCAGAAGGACCTGACTTCTCCAGTTTGCTCTTTACCCAGCTCCCCAAAATCCTTCCCAATTCTCAATGTCCAGACCAAGAATGTTATTCAGATGCCTTCCTACATAGCTTCTCACTGTCACTCCTGCCTGCATGTGTTCTAAGTTTTCATTAAAGTTTCTTTTTGTTTTTAGAAAGTTTTATTTTCATGTTTGTCTGAATGTATGTACATATACCACACGGGTGTACAGATGCCATAAGAGAGGGATGGATCCCCTGGAACTAGATTTACTCACAGCTGTGAGCTGCCATGCGGGTGCTGGGAAGCACACTGAAGCCCTCTATAAGAGCAGCAAGAGTGCTCTTAACCATTGGGCCATGTCTCCAGCCCTCAGATTAAAGTCTCTGTCTGCTATCACCACTATCATTATCCCCACCATGGAGATTCTCTCTACACACTCCCTGTGGATGCCACTGGACCTCCTGCATCCTGACTATCTCCACAGAAAATGTCTTACCTGTAGTATCTAGATTGCAAGTATGTAGAGCAGACAGCTTTGGATACATGACTAGCTGAACCAAAGTCAATGACCTTCACTCGGTATGGTTGTCTGGATGGATCCACCAGCATGATGTTTTCTGGTTTGAGGTCAGCATGGATAAGACCCAGGCTTTTGAGTTTCATCAGGGCTGTGGCTACCTGCTGGAGGACTGGGCGAATATACTTGAGGGGCAAGGGACTAAACTTGTTCTGTTTCAGAAAGTCATAGAGGTTCTGCTCCAACATCTCAAAGACTAAGCATGTGTGGTTCTTGTGCTGGAAGCACTCATAGGCCCGCACAAAATTGTAGTCATCAGCACTCTCAGTGCTCAGCCGGGCCAGGATGCTCACTTCAATCTGGCCTTGTCGGGCATAGGAGGGGTGGTTCTTTAGGATCTTAATGGCCACAATTTCATTGGTGCCCCGTTTCCAGCACTTGACCACTTGCCCAAATGTCCCTCGCCCCAAGAACTCTAAAACCTCATAGGTGTTGGTCATGGAACACAGCACTTCATGCTGCACCAGCTGGTAGTCCCCTTCACTGTTGGAGCCACTGTTTTTGGAGGTGGCAGTGGATGTGGTGGCAGTGGCTACAGTGGCCCCGCTGGCATTATTCTGAATCATGGGTGGATGCTCTTCGATGATCTGCACGCTGCTTGTGTTCTCAATCTCCTCACTCTTGCGCTTGAGTCCACATTTTTGGTAGGTGTCAAGGAGGCTCACAGTGCTTCGACGCATTAGGTTATGTGGTCCACCGAGGACTTGCCCGGTGACAGAAGTGCTACTTGCTGATGTTACAACTATGTGTCCAGTACTTCCTGGGAAGATGATGGTCTGCTCGTAAGGTAGGCTTGGGTTTGGGATCGGCAAGGAGGTGCTGACGGTTGTGGAGGCTGGCTGAGAAGGTGGTATGTTCTTGCTCTGGCTGTACACTTTGCTGTGGGAGCCGTACCCAGTCATGTCCCAGTTGGAACTTGGCTCTACTTTTAGTTTCTTCACACTACAGAAGGCACTTGATTGAAGGGTGTGAGGGGAGAAAACTTGCACATGTGAGGCCATACCTAGAAGGGAAGAAAAAGGAAAGATAAATTCTTGAGTTACTCCTTCAATAATAAACTGAATCGATTCATTTAGGCTCAGATTGTTCTTCTACTTGGAAAGAAGCTTGAGGACTGGGGAGATGGATCAGTAAGTAAAGCACTTCTGCCGAAGTGTAAACATTTGAGTTCAGACCCCTAGAACCCACGTAAATTGGGCACAGCCACGTGCAACTGTAATCTCAAAGCTCCCATAGCAAGATAGGTGACAGAGACAGGAAAATTTCCAGATCATGGGCTAGCTAGCCTGGCGGATGCAGCAGTGAACAGCAAGAGGCCATCTCTCAAGCATGGTAGAAGGTAAGAACCTAGACTTGTCCTCTGGCCTCCATACAGTTCTTGGTCTACATGTGCACATGCACATGCACACAGATACATGCATGATGATTTAAAAATTCAGCAGCTTGAAAAAACAAATCGATTCCACCCAGAAGCACATTCAAGTCCCCTTGTTTGTGAGACCTATGGTTCCCATATTCTGCCATTAGATCTACCAGCTTTAGGAGGATAAAAGACTCCTAAAACAGAGTCAAGAATAGTCAAGAATCAGATACAGAAGCAGGACTTAGTTCATCATTTATTTCTTGTAATTATACTTGTAACAGAAACCGATTCTCCATTTCAGGTTGCATCTTACTAAATCTGAAGATTATATCAAGTATCCCAGGTAAGTGTTACATACTTAGCACCTCCATGTAGTCAGCTTAGACTTGTCAACAGATGGCTATAACCAGGTTCACTACTCTTAAGAAGCATGCTCTTGCACAAGCCCTATCACAGGGACCTCTCAGATCTTCTGTGTTCTGAATGAGACATACTACATATCATCTGGTATCTTTGTCATCTTGAATTCTATAAGGCTGAGTTGATAGATTATTTGGTGTTTGGCTGGCTTAAAACATGTATCCCTTTTCAGAAAGGGCCCAGTAACACTATTTGTGGTTTCCTAGCTCACTTGTTTTGTCAATACAAGCAGTAATAAATTTCTTTTAAAAACCCTGAGATTTTAGGTGCTGAGGAGATAGCTTTGTTGGGTAAACTGTTCACCATGCAAGCATAAGAGACTAAACATGATTTCCAGCAGCCACATATGCAGATGGGGGAGGGAAGAATTGGACATGGCTTTGTGCACCCAGCTCTGAGGAGGCAGAGATGGTTGGATTCTTGGGGTTTATTGGTCAGCCAGTCTAGCCTAATTGGTGAGCTCTAGACTCACTGAGAGACCTCATCTCAAAAACAAGTAAGATGGAAGGTAATTAAAGGAGGCCCAGATGGCAACCTAAAGTCTGTATCACACTCGCATAATGGAAGCTGAGAGAGAAAGAACTATGACTTCATACTTGCAACTCAGATAATCTTAAAACTACTTAAGACCTTTCTGAAGTAGCTGTACAACTTATAATTATGGTGATACTGGAAACTTTTAAAATGTGATATACAGACTAAGGAAAAAAACACTACAGTGACAAGAAAGGAAAACCCCTTAAAGGTACAAGATGAAACAAATACCAATTACCTTCTAAGCTGCCTCTGATAACCATTTTGTGTGTGTGTGTGTGTTCATGTATATACATGTCTGAGTGTGCATGCACTAAGTGTACAGAGGCCAGAGGTTGATAACAGGTTTCAGTTGCCAAAGTTTCAGAGAAAAGGTCTCTCTGCTGAACCTGCGGCTCACCAATTCAGCAAGACTGACTGACTAGCAAGTCCCAGATCTTCCTGTTTCCACGTCCCCAGTGTTTGGGTTACAGACGCCTGGCTTTGTAGTGATGCTAAGGATGGAGCTCGGGTCTTCATGCTTACGTCATACTGAATGAGCACCTCCCCAGCTCCATCGCCACTTCTTACAATAGCACTTAGAAGGTGAAGAGACTGCCAAGCTTTACTGATACACATCTAGCAGCTGCTCTCTGACCCCCAACATTGTCTAGAGTGTCTACAGAACACCTCCCTTTTAACGCCATCATTTGTCCCCCAATCCTCCCTCTCTTCAGTGGATCCCTACCTATCTTGCCCAGAATCCTGAGGTCAGGCTCACATTCTGCTAGTCCCCTAATCCACAGTCTCCCATGTTTCTATAGAATCCTGCTCCTGCCACTTCTTTTCCCCTTGAAGCTATTGATTATCTCTGTTTATTGGGCCAAAGTCTCTAGCTGGTACTGAACAAGGTTATCCAAATGTATCACTGACCTAACCTCTCCCTCTGCCTTCAAGTGTGTGTGCATGCACAAGCTTCCAACTTACAATGCAGGAAGAGTAGCAGTCGTAGCCCCCTCTTAACTCCTTCCTTCTTACCTGTAAATTATGCTTTGTGTGCTCTTCTCTTCAATGCTCACATTTAATCCTTCTCCAACATATTCAAATATCATAGACCTGTGTTCTTAAGGGAAATAACTTCCTACTTGCCTAATCCAATGTGTCTTTCAGCCCCTATTCTCCTTAACCTCTCCGCAACATCTGACACTGCTGACCAGCACATCCTTCTTGATGTTCTTATCTGCTCTAATGTGAGTCTGTAACTGCCTTCCTCCTCCAATGGCTAATTACACCCCTCTTCTTCCTCCTTTAAAATAATGCTGGTCCTCTCGGTATTCTGTTTCCTCTGGAAAGCATCATTCATTCAGACAGTTGAAGCAGTCATCTCTATGCAGGCAACTCCCACGTGCTTATCATGAGCCAAGTTCCCACTTGAATGTTCCAGTAATATTATTTCTGTCTCCTACTACATCAAAAATGATCTTCAAAAGCTGAACTCCTTGTCTTTCCCCTAAAACATGGCCATCTAATGCTCCGTTCTAACATTTCCATTCTGTTGAAAAAGTATTTATCCAGTTGCTTGGTTCCCAAACTGTATTTACCTTGATAAGTCTTCACTACCTCAACAAGCAAAAGATACTCAGTCTTGACTGATTTCTCCTTCCTTTAAAATGTCTTTTTAAAATTAAAAGTATTTAAATAACTATATAAGGTAAAATGTTTCATTTCCAACTCTTTAATTTCTGTTCTTTTTGCCACTCCCATAGCTGAAATCCTTATTACTTTCCAAAAGTAAATACAGGAACCTGGCCACTGGGATGATCATTAACATGCCTGTATCTGGCCAGTAGATTTGTCTTACTACATAAACCTCTGAGCATTGCTCCTCTGTCCAAAAGCTTCTGGTGACTCCTTGGTGCCCAGAAGATAAAGCTGAAGAGTTGACACACGTCTTGATTCCCAGTCAATCATCTAGCTTCTCTTCAGCCATTGATTTTCTAGAAGTCTCAACTCTAGACTGGCCCCACCCCTCTTCCTGGACTAGAATGCCTCCTGCACTTGCTTCATTCACTACCCTGTACTTTTTGCCTTCTGCCATGAAGTCATTGTTTCTCTCAACTCATCTAAAGACCATGCAGTTTAGAGCCCCAGGCCTGAGCTTTTGAGACAAGGTCCCATGTATTTCAGGCTGGCCTCAAACTCACTATGCAGGCAAGGATGTCTTTGATTTTCTGATCTTCCTGCCTCCATCTCCCCAGTACTAGGATCACAACTGTGTGCCTGCACACTTGGCAAGTTGTTTCTCTTTTATACTATTTACATGTTTAAGCCATGTTTCCACAACTAGACCGCATTCTGGCAACAAGGACTACAACTGTCCCTCAGCCCTTTGTTTTGCCTCATACTTTGTGTTTTCCCATGGCAGGTCAAGCTTACAGTGCATGCTGACCACTGCTAATAGAAGAAAACCTGTAACTGCTTTGGCACTAGTCACTCACGTCTAAAGAAGCAGACTTGACTAGAAATTAGAGACAAATCTCTAATTTAACCCAAATAAAGACTTTTTTAAAAGCAAGGGAGAAGACCAGATATGGTGGTACATGAGTAAACTTCCAGTGACTGGAAGGCTAAGAGAGAAGATTTAAGAACTGGAAACTATTCTAGACCACACATTAAGACTCTGACTCAAAACAAACCAATACTCTAGAATGAAAACACAATACCAAAGTAGAGGCTGTTCAGCTCCTGTGCTGGGCTGGACAGTCATGCTCTGCCTGTGCTCCAGTAGCATGTGCTCTGACTTCCTGGAGGTCTGGTCTAACCCTAAGCACTACTCTGAATCTGCCTTTACTGTGACTCCATGGGTCAACAGAGACTTCCCTTCTGGTTTGAAAGCTGACTCCAATCTTGACCTGGGTACTATGACTAATATGCCTGTGTATGTCTGACATGATTATTGCTTGACATGATTATTTTGATTAGTTATGCAACCATACTTTTCATCTACTTTTATGTCAATATCTTCCTAATACAACATCACAGAAAGTGGTTATTCTCTATTTATTAACATCACTTAAATATTCATATAGCTACACATGCTGTAAGCCAGGTAAGTCCAACCTGTGGCCTGCTGGCCTCATGTGTTCCCATACACTTATGAATGTGGTCCAACACATTTGCAAATGATATTTTGTTACAATGTCAAAAGGTCTGATACCCTTGAAGTAATACAGAAAAGAGCAGTCCTTGGCTTTAAGCTACCTATCCCCAGAAGAGACTAAGCAAAATTAACATCTGTTTCAGCTACTGTCCCTTGACTGTCTCCTGCCTCTCACTCAAGTCACTAAAGGAAAGTAGGAGGGAAGAAGAAATAAGCTGATTACACACAAAGCTTTGGAGGCATTGGTCCCTGTCCTCACTAAGTTCTTGGTAGAGAAGCCACATTGCACAGTGGAATTTTACAAAGGGGAAGAGGGTAGCTTATGACTTATTTGTTATTGGGATGATAGCCAAGGGTCACAAAACTGTGGAAATAATCACTGGCTGCCTTGGGTGACAGATGCCCAGGATCAGCAAGGAGACCTACATGGCTGGAACCTCTCTGTAGCCATCACTGTGGCCAGCATCTGCCTCAGATTCTGGCTGGGGTTCCTGTGGTCACAGCTGAGGTCAACAGCCACTATTCCAAGAACTAGACCTAATGTTTCCAATAACCTTTTTACCTTTGTTCTATGGCACAGTCCATTTTCCTGTGAGAAGGAGAATGTTCAAACAAAATATAGCTAAAGAAAGTCACTTATGATGATTTTTAAGCCCTAAAATTTTTATAACACTGGTAGCTTTGTAGCTTCATTTTAAAATAATCTCATGTCCATAATCAAACTTATGTCTGTACATTTTTCTTTGGAAGTATTTTTTGGAACAAACCTTCCTGATTAGTTTAGCTCTCTCTGAGTCAAACCCACAACCTTTGCCACTCCATTTGTTCAGATCCCTAAGGCAAGGGACAGAGAAGAGGGTGGGAGACCTGTATGTTTTCCACTCTAAAGGAAAAGCTAAATGTTTCCTCTCATTTCTTTATGGCCTGACCCCTGTACTCTTCAAGGACTACTGACCTTCTGTACACACAAAATAATAATAGTAATAACTTCCCCTCAGAAACGGCAGGGGCTGACTAGACATCTTCAGTTTGATCCTATACAAATTTCAAACTCTGTATCACCTCTTGGGCTCTCAGAAGAAGACTTGGCTTGGACTTCTTTTAGCAAGGATAGGTTTTTAACTCCCTGAAGGGCAGTATGGAGGGCCCAGGGAATAACACAATAAATCTGCAATAATTACACCTGCTCCTTAGAGGCATAGCCCATCCAAATCTTTCTATAAAAGCCTTGGTGGTCTTTCAAGATAAAACACTACATAATGGTTGTGTATCCAATGATCGCTGAGATATAGGGTGAAGTGTCTACAAAGGAGTACTCTTACTATCATGCCACTGGCTCTTGAGCAGGCCAAAGGCATGAGCACTGAACACGTCTTTCCATGTTACTGGGCTTATGGACAAACTACCCATAAAAGAGATTTACTTACAAACTCAATAGAAATTTAGCTAACTTACATCTCAACTGTATGTAATAAATTCCTCACTTCATGACAAATAAAAAGTAGTGCCTATAAACCTGATTAAAAACAGTCACACAGAATTACTGTGAACATTTTAAGTCATTCCTTATCACTACAAAAAAGATGGACTGTCTCATGTACCAAACAAACCCAAAGGTTTCAATGCCTTTTGACACTCTCCTTGTTTAAACAATGAAGATTAACTGCTCCTTAGGCTCCCCCCAAATGCCCATTTCACATTAAAACTTATGCATAATAAACCTGTGTTTCAAAATACTATTTTCAAAGCATTTGCCTTGTAGTCTTTATATGGATGCCATGGATGCCCACAAACTCAATCACACTTGATTCCAGCCCCTGTATAAAATCATGGACCATTCTTCAGGTTGTAAATCACCAAGTACCCAGTACGCGCATGACTCTGGGAGGGGTGTCTTTGAGAGGGTGAGTGAGCATCTTTGCCTGAGACAGCCTGATTATCGTGGTATGCTCACCCCATTAACACATGCCCTACACAATCTCCTTCTCACCCAGGAATGAGTTGAATGCCATGTGGTGAGCCCGTGGTGTGGGCTCCTGGAATAGGGGCAAAATCAAACCCTGATTTGAAGCTCAAACCTGAGTAACTCTGTGTAGCTTGTTGTCTTTCTTAGTCTTTGAGGTTCAATAAGAAATTCTTTCAGAGTTATAGACAACTTTTTCTGCCCCTTTGAGTCGGAGTCTTGCTATACAGTTCAGGCTAGCTTCAAGTAGGACCATCTGGCCTTCAGCTCAGTATTGGGATTACAAGTGTTCGTTGTCATACTCATCTAAGAAGCTAAAAGTCTTCATGATCTTGAGTTTTAACTTACTATTTTTGAAAACGACATTTGTTAAAAGATTGGGTTATTTAGTGTATTTTCCTAACGTATTTGCTTAGCTTCTTCATAACTTTTTATTTCACAATTGGATGAACTAAAACGTTGCTTCACATGTGAGTACACTTCCTTTCCATTTCACCAAATTATCTACTGGAAGATCAGACTCTGCCGAAACTATGGGGATACGTGATACATATGATTAATTGTTTTCATTGAACTTGATTTCACTGAATTCAGCAAAGCTCAAGAGAAAGAATTATAAGTAAAAATAGGCATCATTTTTATCAGTATTTAAGGTTTAATTTAGGCTTGGCAGATATGAAATAGATTGCCACTCAAAATCCAGTTATATAGTTAAAAAGAGTAGAGTCCAGATCCCCATAAGAGGTCCCAACCTCCTCACTTCCTAAAACCTTCTAGGCATGTACTACTCCCTGAATGATGGGTATCTGATGGAAGTTACAATGTTACTTTGTTTCCCTATAATACATAACTCAAAGAGTTCATTCCCATACCTAACATAATACCTTGCAATATTCTGCACGTAAGATATAAAATAAGTTCAAATAAATCAATGTTAGAACTATATGTCTATGGCTGAGCATGGTAGGGTATGCCTTTAATCTCAGCACTTGAGAGGCAGCGGTATATAAATCTGAGTTTGAGGCTACCCTGGTGTACAGAAGATAGCCAGTGTTACTCAGAGAAATCCTGTCTCAAAACCTCCCACTCCTCCTCAAACACCTAGAAAAGGGTAAATTTGTATAGCCCTTGATAAACTTGTGATTATTTAATGCCTCAGAGGATTGAAGAGTATTAGAAAAAAATTCTTCATTGATATACTACAAAATATTCATAACTGTAGTAATTATTCTGTGTGTCAAGTTTGTATTTTTAAAAAGTGTGAGGCAATTTCAGGTTACCTGTTTCTAAGTGACAGATTTTCAAAACAGTGTGTACTAAATATCTTTTGGGGCTTTTATATCATTTTCAATCAGAAAGTGTTTATGCACTAGTTGTATAATGTTAAATACATGATATAATTCCACCAGAGCAGTGTAAAATTAACCACAAGTCCTTCAGAATCCTTGCTGATAATGACAACAGCAATACAATTGTAGCAGCACTGAACATTTGGAAAATAAACTAAACCAATCATCAGATCTGTATTACAGGTCTTCTATATAGAAGACTGGCATGAGGCAGAAGGAAAATACAAAACCATCTATGGCATTACCATTAGCTGGGCATGGTAGCACATGCCTTTAATCTAAGGAGGCAAAGGTAGGCATATCTTTACGAATTGGAAGCCAGTACAAAGTAAGATCCCATGTCAAAAAAACAAAAGAACAAAAAAAAAGACATCACCATTGACCTAAAGGAGCTTAAAAATCTCATAGCATCATTAAATCCTATGCCAATTTAAAAGGACAACTGCCAAATTAAACAGCACAGCTGAGAGAAGGAATCACTCAGGTTAGTCAGGCAAGATTTGACAGGAGGTGAGCTGTGATTCAAGAGATGGATGACCTTTCAAAAGGTGAGGCCGGCGTTCCAGGTCTTACTAGGAGGACAGAGCACATCAGACTCAGTCCTCAGGAAGCTTCTGCTTTGCTTGGAAACATCTGAAGCACATTTGCATATGAGTAATATATAGACAAATGCCAAGGCAATCATCTACCTCCACTGGATACTGCGTACCAACTGCCCCCTTACAGTTCTGGTGGCTCTACTACTCTAGAAAGACTTCTAACCATGCAAAGTGGCTCTGAGAGCCAGCTCGCCCCTGACTCGTCCCTTCTCACTCTGTTACCACATGGAATTAATCACTTCTCTGAGACTTTCATGGTCACCCCTGCTCTTTTCTGGACTCCGGGTGCTTACTCCTCAGGACTGTGAGGTAAAGTGCATTTCTCCTACTGAACAGAGGGTAAATGTGCTTAGGGAGATGACGTAAGTTGCCCAAAGTCACTTTGCTACTAGCAGGGTTGAATTTGGAACTGAGGTCTGCCTAGATCTCAATTCATATCATTACTCGAGCTTCTGCTTCATTTGTTTGGTTCTTGAGTTAGAAGAATGGAACATGAGGCCAGGAGAGTAGCAACATGACAGATGAAAGCCAAAAAGAAAAGAAAACAGATCTACATTACAGGACAGAGCTGACTATATAAACCGTAATGGATACCCACAACAATGACCATGGTGCTTATCATTTGTGTCTCCTCTGGTCAGGATGACATTTGAGAAATGTTTTAAAATTATTTTTAAAAATAAATGTCTCTTTTAAGAAACAATTATCTGTTTTTAAATCTGCAGTGGAACAGTGGCCAGTACACTGGTCTTGAGTAAGAAGCCTTAGACTAAGTGACCGGGAGAGGTTGCATGGCGAACAGGAAGGTTGTCACAACAGCCCAGAGGGGAGGGGAAGAGAACTGAACCAAGGAACTGTCTGAGAAAACAGAAAGAAAGGGGAAAAGATATGAAAAGACAGTAAGATACTGACAAGTTTCAAACCACAGGATGAAGGATGGAAAGGATTCAAGTGTTTGAGGGGTGAGAAGAAGTGAAGTGAAGTGGTAACACGGGGGATGGAACACGCTGTCCAACTTTTTTCTTGAGAAGAAGAGGATAGAATGAGTTTCCAATAAGTTAAATAACAATCACTGGATAAGCCTCCTGTCTCCACTTTCCCAGTGCTAGGATTACATGCATGTGCTCAGCTTGATGTGAGTACTAGAAAACTCAGGCCCTCATGTTATACAGCAGGCATTTTACCAACTAAGTCCTTTCCAGTCCCAGGTTGACCCTTGAATGAAGAAGATCAACCATTTAGAAACGAGAATGGAAACCAATAGGATGAGCTAAGCCTGCATAGGATTAACCAATAAACCAAAGACAATGGGATAGGTCCAAAATATTGAAAGACAGAATGTGGACAGATATCTAAAGAATAGACACGACAAAGAAAGGCTCCTGTGCCGAGACTCTGGAGAGTTACTGCTGATTGTAAGAGCCTAAAAAGGCTGCTGCTAGGTGTCAGTGACAATGAAGAGGCTATGCTACACATATCAGGGAAAAAGTCAGGAGGAAGAATGGACACTGTGGCTGCAGACGCTGAAATGTTGATGAGAATGGAATTCATGTGAGCAATGCTGTTTCCCAGGAGAAGCAATCCTGAAAGTCTAACAGACGCCATGTACAGTGATCCTTGGAGGGACAGACAGGATGTCAAATAGAATGCGGGGGACTCAGGAGTCATGGGGAAAGCCAAGAGTGAAGTGAAACACACAGTTAGGGGATTGGTCCAGGAGGATGGAAACAGAGGAGGAGTGACTGGGTCTGGCTGGGAATGTGTCAACAGCCCTCCTTTCTCCGAGAGGTCAGAGGAGAAAGGAGGAGTACCCTCCAGGGAAGAGATGCAGGCACACCACATATGCCCCTTGCTTTTCCAAGAAATTTAATTCTCTTAAGAACTTTCAAAGCTTTCTGTTATTATCTGCCATAGGCTATGACTCTCTAAATTTTACCATAAGTTGTATTTAATTCAGAAAACATTTTCCTCTGCTATTTGAAAAATTCCTCAGACACTTACCAACTTATGGTTTCACTATTTGTCAAAAAGCAGCCCTTCTTGGTGTTCAAACTCTTTTCTCTTCTCTTTCTGAAAGTTGTTAACCTTACCCACAACTACAAACCTTTCTTTAGTGACTTTTTGTGAATCCCTATATTATCCTTGCATAAAACCAATGTCATGCCAAGCCGGCACTTCTGTGCAGTGGACAAGCACCTGCAGTCTAGAATGGCTATCTCTATATGTCGGTGTTCACAAACAGTCTGAGTACTCACCTTGGCAAGGCCTGGGAAGGTAGCAGAGAGACAGCACTTTCCTACCATGTGTAAGAACACTGAAAATAGTAACGATACATTCCCAGCAGTACAACCAATCTGGATGACTACTGATAAGAAGCACATGTTTCCCAGTCTCTATAATAAATATTCAGCAACAAGAAAAGGAAAACAAGTTTGTGCAAAACAACCACAAAGCCCCTTTTAAAACTAGAGTTGCAATGATGGAGACTTATTTGAAAACAAACAAAATGCAAGAATAATGGCATGTGTTGCTTGAGACAGGCAGGGTCTCACTGTGTGGCCCAGGATAATCTAACACTCACAGTTCCCTTTCCTCAGTTTCCTAGAATTACAGGCACAGATCACCAAGCCTGGCCAACTAACAGAAAGTCGGGAGCTGCTAAAATAGGCATATTCATCTGGTACAGCTCCTTAAGAAAGCACTGAGGCTGGTGGCTGGCTGATGACAAAATAGCATATCTCACAGTTCTACAGGCCAGAGGACCACAATCAAGGCATGGGCAGAGTTGGTTTCTCCTGGAGAAAGGAGGAAATGAGGTATTCCAAGCCTCCCTGATTAGCTTTTACATAGCTATCTTCTCCTTGTGTCTCCTGTCCTCTCTGTATATACGTATGGTCAGATTTCCCCTTTGATAAGGACATTTGTCATACTGGATTATGGTCTACCCTAAGGAAGCTACTTCTGAACACCAAGAAGGGCTGATTTTTGACAGAGGGAACCAGTAAGTCAATAATCTCTGTAAAGCTCTCTCTCTAAACAAGGTCGTATTCTGAGGTTCTAAGGGTCAGGAATTCTATATATGAACTTGGGGGCACAAAATTCATACAGTAACTATAAGTTTAAGAAGGTCAAAAGCACTTTACTAAAATGTAATGTTGCCAGGTTGACAGGACATTTAAAATAAAATAAAATAAAAATACACCCTTTGCTTTTTATCCTTTGAGGTAAGATGCTTCATTTTGTGCCTTCCCTGGATCCTGCCTTAAATAACCTGCAAGTGTATTTCAGTCACACGTATGAAAACAAGAGCAAAGTGGTTACACCAAACTGAGTTCCGCAGAGTTAGTCGTCGAGTCTGGAGGAGGCCATACAGAGCTCTATCTGTACATGTGAAGAAACCAGTGCAGTCACTTGTGTATCAAGGACAACAGCAAGTAGCAGGTTAAAGACATCAACAAGAGATTTGGGGTTCTAAATCTGAATGTGTGGCACAAGTCTGAGGCCTCCGGGAAGTACCTCTAACGGACAGCTGTGTGTAAGCTGGGGCTTAGAGGGTCTCTCTTCATGCTCACTTTGGTGTTAATGGTAATAAGCCTCGGAAGTCTCACCTAAATTGTCCTTTTTGTCCAAAGCCTAGCAGTTTTTTTCCCAGATTTGCATTTTGTTTCTAAGCAAGGTTCTCAAAAAGATAAACTATCAATTAAACAAACAAAAAGCAGCAAACATCCACAAACTGTAAAAACAACAGTAGCTACAGTTGAAATCCATGTAAGTAACACCTCCCAAACTCCAGAAGGCTTTGGCCCCAGAATGTTCTAAATCAGAATGGTCACACATGTCATGGGCTAGCTTCAGGTGTTGAGTCACATATCTTCTCAAAGTTTCCTCCCTGATCCCATCAGCCCCTCCCTGCCACTGGCAGGTGTATTGTCCTCTGTGTGCCAGCAGCTCTCAGTCCATAGTGATCACCTCAGCAACCCAGACTTACAGCAGTCACTGAGGAGTTGGCTGGTAAGGTCAGTCAGTCTCACATGAATTATGCTATTCCTTAGGAATGTCTTATAAATTAGAAAGTGAGATGGTGTGAAGAAAATTGGATACTCCGAAATGTTTGCTTATTCCATGTTCAGTCCACTACTGAGTTGGTTTTTGGTTTGTTTGTTTTTTTTCCAAGCTTATTCAGAAAATCTGATACACTCAGAAGCAGAGCTGGGGACATGATCTATGCATTCCCGTGGTGGTGTCTTCCATTATGGTACATTTTTTCCCATTACTATCTGTTCATCAAAAGGGTGTACTGAATTTCCTACCCCCAGCAGCTGTCTATGAATGTGGCCTTATTTGGAAACAGGATCTTTACAGGTGTAATCAAATTAAGATGAGGTCATTAGAGTGAGTCCTAGTCCAACCTGACTAGTGCCTTTATAAGAGAAGAAAAGTCCACATAATGAGAGAGTCAGAAACTGAATGCAGCTGCAATGTAAGATACACCAAAGACTGCAGGGCTCACAAGACCCAAGGAAGAAGAGAAAAGGGTTCTACATGGTGACATCTTTATTTCCCATCTGCGGCTCCAGAACTGCAGAAGCTAACATTTCTGTGGTTCTCAGCCACCTGGCTTGTGTTATTTTGTTACAGTAGCTCTAGGAAACAAATACAGTACTCTGTAATACAATTCAGGATGTATTTCACTGAGGAAAACATGTCTGCACTCAAACTACAGCAAAGTATCTTTAGCTGTCACTTAGGCCAAATGGCAACTTGTCCTCATGGCCTCGCAGCCTGTGTTTGTCACCTCTAGGCAGAAGAGTTGCAGAAGCATCCACAGCTTCCCTCCAACATCGGTGTTCTCATTCCAGCCAGGATGCTGAACAACTAATTCTTGATGCAAATACATTCATGCATTATGACTGAGGTCTGACTTGAGAACAACATGAAGCCACATGAAACTTCACTTTGTCATCACTGGGGATACTAAGAGCACAGACAAGAACAATAATATTTCACCTTTCCTAACCTCGGCTTCTTGCTGTGGTAGAAAAGGGGACCAGAACACAGGATCTGCTGTCACTGCCACACCCACTTGCTGCCTCTTGTCTTCACCTTTATGTGTTCCTCTGACTCTCAGATGCTGCTAGCCAGCTGCTCAGAGAACTTTGTGAAGGGTGTTGCCTAGGCACAGTGAGGCTGATGATGGGAAATGGATAGGCCCTTCTTCCCCTGAGAAGTCTCTCAAGGCAGGGTTCATTTTATCTTCCATCTGAGGGTCTGACAATTTGCTACTCTTGTTACTCTATATGGCAACCCTATTTGCTACAGCAGCTCTACCTTCCGTTTTTTTTTTTTATTCTCTGGAGAACTTTGCCACTCCCCTCACCTGCTATCAACTGTTCTGACTAAATTCAGTTACAAGTCACTTTAGGGAAGAAGAGTAAGTGTCACCTACTGTGACTGAAAGCACAGGCAAGAGCAATAGGGAAAGGAGGCAGAGAGAGAGAGAGAGAGAGAGAGAGAGAGAGAGAGAGAGAGAGAGAGAGAGAGAGAGAGAGAGAGAGAGAGAGAGAGGGGGGGGGGGGGGGGGGGGGGGGGGGGGAGGGAGGGAGGGAGAGAGGCAGTGGTGGCCTATGCCTTTAATCCCAGTACTCAGTAGGCAAAGGCAGGTGGATTTCTGAGTTCAAGGTCAGCCTGGTCTACAGATGGAGTGCCAGAACAGCCAGGGCTACACAGAGAAACCCTGTCTTAAAAAACAAAACAAAACAAAAGAGAACATAAGAATTCTTGAATCAGGAGTACCCTCAGAATAATAAACATTGCCATGCACTTTGGAACTGTGTGTGTGCTTACACACATGTGCGGATATAGAAGTCAGCCAGGCTCCTTTGGCCATACATCCAGCAGTCCATGCTCACTCACGTGGACTTTAAAAGTGGGTTTTGTGGTCTTTCACAAGGACATTATACTGTGAGTCACTGTCATTGAACATGTCCCCTGATGTTATTAGTTAACAGGTCCATAATTCTAAGCCATTTCGCCTATTGCTGGCAGAAGTGCTTGCTCTCACATGGGTCCTTGTCATTGGTACCTTCCTCTCAGGTCATGGCTGAGATGCCAGATGGTGTTCATGTGCACTGCTGTGGTAGATGAGATGGCCCTGTAATATCAGCCCGTTCCAGTTTCACTGTGCTGTGGGCTCCAAGGATTTGTTTTAGATCATTTTTGTATCTCTAACAGCTATGTCAGAGTCAGTTCTACCCCTATGTATCCAGCAGGCTACTTAACCTCTCTGTGCCTCAATTCCTTCATCTAGAAAGTGGGGATAATAACAGTACCTCACAAGGGCATGTGTGAATTAAACAAGTGTATGTGTTTTTTGTGTTTATAACTCTGGCACAAAGGGAACCCTAAGAAGGTGAAGAGTGAAAAATGATGAGTGTGAGGCTGACCAGCTCACCATGGCTATTTAATACACGAGGTAGGTTGCACTAAAAACTGGTACAGTACTCAACAACATGCCTGGCACAGGTGAGGGATGCAGCATGCAGGTTTTTATGAATGAACTGCAGGGCAGAAAAAAATGAAATGGGAAGAGATTTGTATTGCGACAATTATGAAAGTGAAACATTTAATTTTATAAATTTTCACATTCCACATTACTAAAATGCACAAAAAGAGAAAATTTTAAAGTCTTATAAAATAATAAATGTTTAGGTTTGTTTGCTTATTGTTTGTTTTTACTCAATCTTGTAACTTTTCTTGAGCCTTTCACTCAAAGTTCCGGATAGAACTCAAGAGACTCAAGTCATACAATACAAAAGTTAGGTTTGGCCACAAATGAGGCCTTAAACCAGTTTAAAACAAAAAACAAAAAACATGTGTGAGAGAGGTATTGTTTCTGGGCCAGAACTCTGAAGCTGATGTGAGAATTCGTCTTCTTTCCCTTGCTATGTAAGCAGCCCTGATCCAGGGAAGAGAAGCTGTTTGGCCTGGGGACTGAAGGAGGGTGGAAGGAAGGAAGCAAAGACCTCAGTGGCCCAATGGAGAATGCATGTGAACAGTCTGCTGCTGTTTATATCAGAACCCATCTCAGCAGCACTGTAGTCTTCCTTAATGTTACCACTGTGGCTGGGTGTGGCTATGTCTTGATGCACAAGATGCTTATCCATCAAAACCAGAGCACACATTTGTAAGGATGACTTTACAACGTCTAAGTAGTTTAATCCCTTTCTTCCTTATTTTAATGTGAGGATGCTTCAGCAAGATTAAGGTATAAATAATGAGATGGCACTGGCCATCACAAGTGTTAGTGACTTCAAGTATACACACAACAATTACCACCTAGAAGTTTTTTCTGAATAAGCAGAAGGTACAGAACTTAAAAATGCTTCCTGGAAACTTAGAGGCAAATCACTTCCTGGTGACTAAAATGAGAAGCTGCCTTTCAAACGGGCCACAGGGGCTGGACACTGCTGATCACAGGTCTGAGTTCCTGCAGAGGAGTATCTGTTTTTGTCATGTGTTAGTGTTTCCTATGAGAGGAATGGGCCTTTTTCATCCTGCTCCAGTTGGATTCCTCAGCTGCATGATGCAATGGTTCTCTTTTTGGTAAAGAATATTCAAGTTCTGACATCATACTAGTAATGGATATTACTCATAGTATGCTCTCAATCCCAGCAAGGCACATTCTGTACCCTCTTTATCACTGAAGTAAGCAATGGGTTTAAAAATAGCATTGCTTACACACCCAGAGTACCACTGATTCATTAACAACTGAACAAATACTGCCCCGAACTCCAAAATCATACAGAATTTTATCTACAGGATTTTGAGGCATAGGTATTTTTTACTGTCCTAGTAAAAGTATTATGTTGTAGAGACCTACAGATCTTAAGAGAAGAAAACCTTAAAAATCTACAAACTCAGGATTTAACAAGTCATCTGATTTGTGACTCCAAAATTACCAACCTAAAGTGTAATTAATGATAATATCCATAAATTTGCAATCCCAATATATGAAACATTCCAAAATAGAGGCCTTTCAAGGATAGTTGGCAGTGATGTCGGGAAATGAGAGTGTGATTTTCCCCTGATAAGCTAGGCGTGTTGGGTTTGGAGTCTTACTCAGATTCTTTACAGACAAACATCTCCTCCAGAGCAGACATTCTCCTTAGACATCTATATGCCTTTTGGTTAACTCTATGCTTGACGAGCACCTTCTGTTCTCTTGAGATCCCAGAAAAGGCCTTGGACCATAGAGGTGATGGCTGCTAGGATTATCTTCATTCAAACAATCTAGGGTAAACAACTAACCAGCTGCTCAGAAGATTAATTACTTTGTACCAGACTTAACAATTCTAAAATTCTAGAATTTCTAAAGTCAGATTTTCAAATCTGCTAAACTAAGGATTCTATAGGCCACGATGAATAGCTAAAACTATCTGCTGAGTGTGTATATGTTTGAGCAAAATGGTACAAAAGGACTGTTTGTTTTTGAAAAGCCAGCATGCTGTGGAGTAAGACCAGACAAGATAACTGACCACAGAAAGCAGCTGTGACCCTCACCAATCAAAACATTACTGACTCAGGGACAGGGCACTCCCAGTGGTGAATATGATCTTTATATAGGAGAGAGGGGGCCAAGAGGAACTGAAGTATCAGGGCTAAGGACCTCACCTTGGGGGGGGGGCAGATTGGATCTATTTTTATTGAAGATTTATGAGATAGCTACCTCTCACAGGACTAGGGATGGTTTGCAGATACAAAATCAAGATGAAATGAAGCAGGACCCAATCATCTACAGGGAACACAGGACAAGATGCAGATGCTGAACACAGCTGAAGCTCATCAGGACAGCAGCAAAGGGATTTGGTGCCTGAGTGTGACAGGTCTCTAGCACCTAGTTTTGATTCTGTCCTGGGGGCATAATGGATATGGTAGAGAAGGGAGAGAGGCTTCTGAATGGGAAATGGATACATATAGCCAAAGACTGATGGCTGAGATACAGTGTCTATATGTGTGAGGTAATGGGAGCCTATATGAAAGATGGTGCCAGGAGGGCTGGAGATGGCTCAATGGTTAGGAACACTGGTTGTTTTCCAGAGGACCTGGGTTTGACTCCCAGCACCCATATGAGGGCTCACAAATGGCAGTTCCAAGGGGGTTCTGAGGCCTTCCTATGGCCTCTACAGGCAGTAGGCATGCATAGACATACATGTAGGCAAAACACCTACTCACATAGTTTACAAAACATGATGCCAGCAGAAGAGTAATGGAGTGGCTTGTGTTCTCATGCTAATTGTGTTGCCCCAAAAACCTGTTTACAATGTCCTGAATAGGCTAAAGGAAGCCTGGCCCCAGTTGGCATTGATTGGGAAATAAAGTTGCCAATGGCCAACGGCTGGGCAGGGTTAAAGAGGCAGGGCTTTTATGATTCCTGGGCAAGAAAGGAAGGGGAGAGGAAGCCTTCCGTCATGAGAGGGGATTAGGACTGATCACTCTGTGAAGGAGAGGAGGGTGAGACAGATGAAATGTAGGCACTAAGGGAAAGCAGCCCCATGGGAGGGCTGCCCAGAAGGAAGCAGGGCAAAGATAAAATATAGATTTGAAAATGTTAACGCAGGAATCCCGGAGGGGAGTGTGTACTAGCTGTGGGGAGGTTCAGGAAGTGCCCAGCCATTGAGAGAGAGGGGGTGGGGGTGGGGGAGGCTGTCTGTCTATCTGTCTGTCTGTTTTTCATTCGCAAATCCAGAGGGCTCTGGCAGGTGGCTAGAAGAGCATGCAATTGTGGATTAACTATTCACTGCTACAGGGTAAGGCCTAGCCAAAGACAGGAGATTGAGGGCCTATCTAATGTCTTGAGACTGATGGCAGAAGACAGCAGGCTGGAAAAAACCCAGGCTCAGATGGCCACTTCAGGCAAACAGCTGCAAGAAGAGGGAAGGGCATGCCCTGGAGTTCAAGTACAGGCTGAACAAAGGCACTCTACTCTGCCACCACAGAGATGAGACGCAGCCGTGTCCAGTTAGGTGAAGTACATCCCCGAGGGACCACAGGCAGCAGAACACAGAGGACACACACTTCTGGCCAAGCTTCCGCCCAGCTTGCCCTCATTCTCCAAGGCCAAAGCTGACTGGAAACTAAATCAGCTCTCAGCCTGGTCCCCTGAGTTACAATGGCCATGTTCTCAATCAAAGCTGGGAGACACTACAAAAGAGCATAAAATCCAAGTCCTTAGTAGAGGTTAGATTTAAAGAAAGCCATAATACTGAAGGGAAAACAACAACTCTAGTCCTACAGGGGGAATCAAAAAAATTTTTTAAAAAAGTGCCAACCAGGGTACTTCTGTTTCCCCTCAAATATAAAGAAAATAATCCAAGTTTGTATGTTCCATCTGATGGTGGATACTGAGGATGCTTTGTGGTACTTTATCTGCAGCAAACAAATACACCCAGCTGGCTCCTCCAAGGCAAACTGAAATGTTGAGGCAATCTTGTACTGTGTCTGTGTGGCTCTCACAGGCTAGTACTTGTGGTCCTGGGCCTGCAAGCCAAGCATTTCCATTCTGTTTTACTTAGGTGCAAATGAAGCTATAGGCCCCATTCCCACTCTCCCTAAAGAAACCCATTCCCCCTTTCTGCCCTGGCTCAAACCATGTGGTTCATACAATGGTCTGGCTGATTTCTTGAGTGACCCTTACCTTGCTAAATAGTTTCTTTACTTAAAAAAAAAAAAAAAAAAAACAACAACCTGCTAAATCAAAACAAAAGGTGGCAATGGGTATGAGAATACATTCTAAAAAGAAATACAGAAAAGAGTCAAAAATACACATGTTGATGTCTTACTTCCCAGTTTTTACTCCACAAAACCTCTGAAACTTGGGGGTAGGAAACTTCCAAGGCAATGGTCAGTACCTAGGAGCCTCCTCATAGCCTCAGATCCTGTCAGTTATCAGAAGCCTCCTCATACCAGTGAACTCTAGGAGAATCATCTCAGCAGGGGCTTACTTTCTGGTCATTAGCCAAACCATGGTATAAACCTGCTGGGAATGCATCTCTCCCTACACTGCAGGAAGGAAGCTGCCAACCAAAGGCCAGATGACAATGGCCAGGTGACAGTTAGTCCAGGGTCCTGTGATTTTTCAGTTTTTAAGTTTGAAATTATTGTCAAATGAAAACTATTAACTGTCTATGAATGGGCATTTACTCATTAGCCAATGTAGTCTAACAGACTCCAGCTGAAACTTAGCTGTAGGCAGGGGCTGGCACCAAGGATGAATGAAACACTTGGGTCATAGGGAACTGTTCACTCTTCACCCCATCCTACCCCCTTCCCCATGCTGCCCTTCCACCTGGTTCTTCCCTTCAGGGGCAGCATCAATGCTTGTTCCTTCTAGGGTACACTACCTCACCTCTTTTCATTAGGGCCTGAAGAGTTTGCTGCATGTTTAGGGTAGTTTTTAAAAGTAGTAATCTTCTTGACATTTTATTTACTTGTCACAAAACTTGCCCTCTTAAAATGTGCAGTTCAGTGATTTCTAATAGAGCTATGCAATTGTCATCACTAATTCTAAAATATTTTCATCACTCTGAACAGAAATCCCACAGTCACCTGTCCCATCCCTCCCTTCCCACAGGCCCTGGCAACCACTGATCCACTTCCTGTCTCTATGGATTTGCCTATTCTAGACATTCAGCATAAATGGAATTATATAGCATGTAGGCTTTGTTGTCTTGTTTCACTTCGTAGAAGTTTCTCAAGGTTTCTCCATGTATGTGTCCGCATTTCATTCTCCTTTACTGCCACAAAAGACTCCATTGAATAGATATGGTACAGTTTGTTTCTCCACTCCTCAGTGATGGACGTCTGGATTGTGTGTGCTTTCTGACTGTAATACACAATGCTGCAATAAACTTGAGCCCAAGTCTGTGTGAGCAATGTTCACACTACTCTTAGGCTTATCTGTAGAGTGGGGTTGCCGGGTCATGAGAGGACTTCATGTTTAGACTTTTAAGGAATTGCTACCCACTTTCTAAATTAGACTTCTGAACTCCCCAAAAGTCCCAACATACATGGTTCCAGGCGAGACACACTGAAAGCAGTTCTATAGAAACAGCTGCCCTCCTGTCATCTGTAAAAACATAGGCTAAATTCTGAGCAGGATGTAGGGTCTGTTCGACTCAAGGCAAATAAGCAAGAAAAGCTGTGAGGCAATTGGTGTCAGCAGCTATGCCTGGCCTGTTTCTTCCCAAGAACAGGCCAGCACCTGGCATGGCAGTCAAGACTGGCACAATGTGCACCAGGCAACCAGATGAAGAGGCACTCTGTGCAAGGAGCAGCTGCAGCAGGATACAAACTGACATGCTCTCACTGTCCCATCAGGGCCACTGGTCAAGGACTCAGTAGAGTTATTTACTGTTACTCTAGGGAACACACTAAGTGCCTACTGAGAAACTAGGAGAAAGATGGAAGAGGTAAGGGGCAGGAGAAAGCAAAGAACAGTAATCCAAGCAATATATTAGGAAGACTGGTGCTTTAGGGTTTAAAGTCTGTTAGTCCTAGTATATTCCAGAGTAAATAAAGAAACTGTACCCACATGGTCTGGCAACTAGGGGAGAGATCAAGTCCACCACCAATACAATTGATGATTCAGTGCTGGGCATAGGTCCTCTCAGAGCTAGCCGGAAGCAAATGCCAAGGCTTCATTCTTGTCTTTTTTAGGCAGAAGTACAAATTCCAGAGCTAGACAAACAAGCAAGCTTTGAGGCTGGGGTAGGTCAGGCTGATGAGGTAAGGAAGACATCCTTCTACAGGAGAGAGAGCAAGGAGCTATGTATCAGTAAGCGCCTTTCATGTATCTACCCAAGAAACACTCAGCTCCAGCATAGCCACTGCACCTGGGCCCCCGTTCCTGGGCCTTCATGCCCCTGTTCTTCTGCAATGCTCCGTATGTCCTTCAACCCACTCTCCTCAGGACAGACTTTATCAGCAGGCCTGACATTATTTTGCTTTTAAATTGTATTCCAAAGGCATGCTGGTATCTCGGGCACATTTTAACCTGTGCTGGTAAAGAGAGAAAGGCAGGTGGCTTGTGAGCTGACATCTGTCCCACCATACACAGCTGTTCACCTGGCCCCAGCTAATCTGCTCTGACCTGTCCCCCTTTCTGTGTTACCTCCAATCTAGGGAGTAGCTAGCAGTTTAGTACAGCTCTACATTGCCATAGGCAGGCATGCCATCTTGTGTGCATTCATTCTTTCAGTTGCCATTCAATACATACCTACTACAATTATTGTTATTAGCTTTTAGCATCTAGAATATGCTCAGCCTTTAAAGTCCCAGATCACTGAGCTCAGCCCCTGATGTGAAGAAACAAGTCAGAGGAAACAAAAAAATGCAGTTATGATCTGTATAGATACTTTCTCACCTAATCATCACAGCACTCCTGTAAGCTTGTCATTGTCATCAGGCTCTCTGCAGAAGAAATAGATTCAGGATAAAAGCAGGCCTAGCTACCCAAGGTCATAAGCTGGCCAAAGGACAGCGACAGACTTCAAATGTTTCCCCCCTCTGACTCTAATGCCTGTGACTGTTATTAACAATACAAATGACAACATTAAAAAAAAAACCAGCTGGCTCATACATATGCTGTGATGCAGCTAGCACTTAGGAGACTGAGATGGAAGGATTGAGAGTGAAAGACCAGCCTGGGCTACATGAGATACTACCTGGAAACACAAGAAACAAAACCTACACACTTATTCAAACAGGATAGCTATATACTCGAATGTGATGGCAATAATCTGTAGAATAAGCAACAGAGTAGGAGTTAGGGAATATAATTTCAAGTTTGACTTTATGTGGATTTTAAAGAAGTCAACATTTACAAACATAGATGTCCTTGGCTATAAAGGAGAGATGGTTTCTAAAATGTGCTTAGTATCCTGTCAGGTACTAATACTTGGGGGGGGGGAGCTGGGGTCAAATCATTTCTGAAATGCTAGATTAAATAGTATTAAGCTACTGTCTTTACTGCAGCACTTCAGAGAGCTGATAATACGGCTATGCTCACTATGATTCACCAAAAGAGCATGCAACATACCCTATGGTCCAAATTTGTTTATCAAAGAGAAACTTAAACCACACCAAGTATTTAATATTTTTTTATCAGGAGAAAAGACTGGAAAATAATGGATTAGATATTCCAAGGTATCTTCTAGCTATAACACAGTAATTTTACACCTTAGCATTCTAACTAGTCAGCAACCTTCTGGAGGCTTTTCTAAGATTTCAGTAAGGTAGAAGCAGGTCAAGATGTTCGGAGATGCCAGAGTAGTCTGTGAACAGCTATTCCTATAATGGCCTCACACATACAGAGGTATTTTCCCACCTTAAAAGTATAAACAACCAAAGACATCTGAGCTAAAGACATCCTCCAAGACACATTTTGTCCTCTAAAACACATCTCCCAGGCACCAAGGACTACTTGACTAACTTGGGAAGAGTCAATACATCTGTCCATACCCCACCAAGCCCATGTCTAAGGAAAGGCCAAGTAATTAGATCAGGGCTGTGCCTTCACAACTTTATACCTTCTCCAAGTGGCAGGGCTAGCTCTCAGGTACAAAAGGGCCCACCAGACCCTTTGCACCACCAAAGGCCCCTTCCCCTGGCAGCCATGAAGAGGTCCTAGGTACAGAGGTCAAGAACTTTCCAGGAGAATGCAAGCCCTTTTTTCCTGGACATGGAGATAGCCAATCATACTGGCCAAAAGGGAGGCTGTGCCTGTCAGAAATGAGGAAGAGACAGAAGTGTTGAGATTAAACTCAAGGGTACAAAGGACGGAGAGCACACACTGGGACATGGAGTTCAGTGTCAGTAGCTATAAAGCCTTCCCATACAACTCTTCCCAACAAAACAGGCCCATGATTTTCCTTGAGCTCTTTTTGTATGTGACTTAAAATTGCCAGAGCACTCCTGGAAAACACATTACTCATCTCTGTAGTGGCACAGTGGAAAAAAGTCATCATCCCAGATGTAAAACCCCTTATAATCCCAATCCCCAATATCTAGATAGCCACGGGGTAGTTTGAAGGGCTCTATGGCAGCAACAACAAGAAGCTGCACCTCTGTATTATCACACCTCCATCTAGAAACTGAGGCGTAGTAGCAGTCCTCAATGGGTCCAGCCAGTCATCACCTCTAGCCGTCCTGCTGCTGTGAATTCCAGAGCCTGCTGCAGGAGCAGAGTGGCTCAGGCTGGGAGCTAACAAGAGCCATGAATAGTATATAAGGTGAAGGCTTGAGAACAGTCAGTATCAGGAAAATTAGTCCTAGAGATCACCTAGAAGCTCATAGACTTCTGGGAGAAACCTGAGATGAGGGCAAACACAGACTGAAGGCTGGCTGCAAATCCAGGCACACTATCCACAGCATATACACAACTCTTACAACTCAACAACAAAAGGATAAATACCCAATTGTTTTAATGAGTAAAGAATATACTATATATTTCTACAAAAAGGACATGCGAATGACTAATAAACACATATACACCATCATTAGTCATTAGGTAAATATAAGCCAAACACAATGATATGCTTAGAAATTTAAAATCATATGTCCATACAAAAACTTGTACACAAACATTTAAGGCAGAATAATGTGTAGCAGTCTCAAAGTAGAAACAACTCGTCTATTTGTGGACAAACAAAATAGTAAACAGCTATGGCACAACGAATTATTTGCAAGAAAGCACTGATACATACTATAATATAAGGGAAATCGACAATATTGTGCAGAGGAAAACAAGCCAGGCACAGAAGGCTACACCTCTGTTTATATGCAAAGTTCAGGACAAACACATACACAGCGCACTTAATGGGAAGTAACACGGAGATGAGATTTCTTCGGGGGATGATGATGATGATGGAAGTGTTCAGAATTAGACACTAATGAAGTGTACCTATGTGAATAGTCTAATAACAATATGTTTGCGGTACACTTCAAAAGGGTGAATTTCATGATATATGAATTAGATCTCAATAAAACTGTTTTAAGTGCTGGAGAGATGGCTCAGTGGTTAAGAGCACTGACTGCTCTTTCAGGGGTCCTGAGTTCAATTCCCAGTAACCACATGGTAGCTCACAACCATCTGTAATGGGATCCGGTGCCCTCTTCTGGTATCTCTGAAGACAGTGTATTCATATACATAAAATAAATAAGTAACTAAATAAATAAATAGATCTTTAAAAAACAAAACTGTTAAAAGATAGGCTACAGCAGCAGCCCTCCCAGTCCACTGTTCTGCTTTCATTAATTTAGCCCTCTATGTTGTGCCAAGATATGAAAATATTAAACATAAAATTCCAGAAAGAAGCAATTCATAAGGCTTAAGTTGTACATTATTTCAAACATGACAAAATTGAGTTGCCCTGTTCCAGTTCTTTGATCGATATTCCACATGGTATATAATATCTGCTCTTCAGTCACATGGCAACCACTGTAGCCAACATGAATGTCCCTAATGCTACATCAAAGAGACATTTATTTACCTCAGCAAACTCATTGGGTAAATGTCAGATAATCGCACGTTCCAGATATGATAGAGTGATATTTTGAGAGAAAGAAAGACTGTATTCATACATCTTTATTACAGCATATTGTTAGAATTATTTTATTATCGGTTATCACTGGTAACCTCTTATCATTATCACATGGTTTGCATGTAGGAGAAGCATCATCAGAGCTGTCTGCAGTTTCAGGCATCTATTGGTCTTGAAATCCTAGGTCCTCTGTGGATAAAGGGAAATTGCTATAGTGCTTGGTACACATTATCTCCAATGACCCTGAAATTCAGGTCATCCCCCATTTTACACATGAGGACACTTGAGAATTGGTGAAGAACAGATAATTGTCAAGGGCCACAATAGAGCTACATTGTGGACAGATGGACACACAGACAGGGTGGATTTAAAATAGCTTTGCTAACTCCTGAGGCCACATTCCATTCACCTTACTATGCTTCTTCTTGCCAAGATAATAAGCTAACTAGCAACTATGGAATGGCTCTCTGGAAAAAAAAGATCACTCCCTAGATGAAGGGTCACTGAGCAATATAAAATGTGAGTGTTAGAAGTCACATTAAAGGCCATTCTTGCCAAATTCCTTCTCTTTCCAGATGAATAAGAAAGTACTAAACTGACTGACTGGCCCAAGCAAAGTGGCAAGACTGGTAGGCGAACCCACCCTCTTGTGTCACCAAAGCAGCTGTATTGCTCTCTGCAATTAGTTAAGGACTAAAGGGAGCCAAAGTTCACTGCTCACCAGGCCTTCTGCAGCCTTGAAATGGGCTAGCCTTGACTCCAGGCACCCACTAGTAGACCACTCAAAATGTTCCAAATCAAGCACTAAGTCCCCACCTTCCACAAGCCTGCTCTTCCTGTCATTTCCCCTTTCTACCATTACTACCTTGCTTCTCCAAGGGTCCAAGTTGGTTGCTCAGGCTTACCTTTCTCATCTGGCTCCCTTCAACCTCAATTCCCAGATTAAGTCTGAGGCCCTTTGACCCCAAGATCCTACCTATTCCAGTACCTGTTCACTATAGACAGAGTCCTGTAGACCCAATAAATGTTCATTCTACCCAAAAGCCAATCTTGCCGACAATCAGACATGACCCTGCAAGTTATAGCCAGAACTATTTAAACAAAAGAGATGGATGACCTCATGCAAACAGGTGACAACAAAGTTATTAAAGCACAGGAAAGCCTGGGAGCACAGGGCAGATGGGTTTGGGGGCCTCCCTCTGTGTGCATCCTGCTGGGACAGAAAGGCACATGGAGACACTGGGGCTGCCAACTGCACCTGCAAATTATTCATTATTTTTGTAGGGTCCCTTTAAACACTCCATCTGTGATGGCTACTCCAGTCAACTAACTACATTCAAGTGAGAAACCCTGGAGTGAAAACTTGGTCCATTCCTGACAGGTTGGATATCCACTGTCCTATGACCATTTGAGGCAAATTCAGGTTCCACTGTTCAAACCAAAGCCATCCTTCAAACACTAAACAGAGCATTCTCCAGGATATATATCTGAGACCTCAGTGCTTTCTCTTTGTCTCTCTAATTGAACTCACTGTAAATTACTTGGTATCACTTCATGTCTTTTTGCTGCTTTGTTTAATCTGTCTGCGGTGAGTTGATAAATTCTTGGAGAAGACAGAGCTTGTACTTAAGTAGAGTACTGTAAGTAAAGCAGAACACAATGCTTGGAACCCTCCTGGCACACTGCAAGCAGTAACCAGATAAGTACTAGCTACTATCTGTCAGCTCCTGCTCTATACTGATGTCTCTCAGGTCCTCCAGCATGAGTTCTCAGGACCAAAGCTGCTAAAGCTAAAAACAGCTTTTCTTCAACTTCTCCTTTCCTAACCTCTTCTAGAACTAAAACTTTGCCCTACCCAAGAAGACCCAGTGATACTGGCTGAACATCATCTCCTCCAGTGCTCCTTCCAAGCCACCTCCTCTGCTGCCTACAGTCTAGTCTGCCAGAGGGGGATGGAGCCAAAGGAGAGCAGGCCCCTCTTTAATACACAGCATTTCTACATGACACTGGCTAGTCTCAGGGCTCAGAGAAAATATAAGGCTTGAGAAGCTATTTGTTTCTCTATGAATCAGAAATGATAACTATGTAGAGCTGGAAAAAGAAGCAATTTTTAAATTATACTGGGCACTGAGCCAAAGCCAGTAGTGATACAATGACAACAGTCATTTGTCCAGGATGGCCAGAACAGTCACAAGGACTCATTCTTTTTCAGTGTGAAACTGCATCTAATGATGCCCAGTTGGGGTTCCATTTTAGATTCTGAAATATCCCACATGCAGCAGCTTCTTGAGCTTATGGGGTGGGAGTGGGGTGGGAGTGGGGGTGCAGAGCAGAGACAAAGGCAGACCCAACCAGAGCTGAGGGCTGGGCTCCAGCTCAACTCCAGCTCAGCAAATCTTACAACAGAGATACCACAGGAACCTTTCTACCTTCTGAAAAGTGGTCTAGCTGAAGACCCTCACCTTTATAACGCTGGCACTAGAATCCCCTCAAAGCTCAGCAGGGGCTGGCACATAAAACATGAGAAGAAACCTATACCACACACTTGCTGCCATACTCCTCCCATCAGCCACTTTATTTCATATTTCTATGAAGTACTAAGCTGCATAAGACAACTTGGGCTTGGAGCAGGAACAGCAAAGCCCTGTTAAGCATTGTTTTAGTGAAACACTGAGAAAAGTTGCTTGTGTTGTTTCCTTTCCTTCCCACACTACTGCACCCGAGGGCAATTCCATACACATGCCAGGCATGGCTAAGCCTAGGTGACCTTCCCAGGAGCCCCATAAAGTGTTCAGGCACCCTGGGAGTTCTCCTTGACTTTATGCCAGTGCTATTCTTATGTTCTAGATCTGCAGCACCTAAGATAGTAGCCATTAGCCATCAGTGGCTTCTCTTAAGTTAAATAAAACACAAATGTCCCTTGGCTTCAGTAGCCATATTACTTCTAAGCACTTTGATGGTAAATGGCTACTGTACTAGAAACTATAGAAACCAGACTTCTATCTCTGCAGAAAGCTCTGTTAGATTAGTTAGTATTCCAGATGGTAACATTTAAACTATAGGTGGTCAATTTAAAAGCAAAACAAAACTAGCCAGGTCTGGTGGCAAACATCTGTAATCCTAGAGGCTGAGGTAAGAAGAGATCTCAAGTTCAAAGCCAGCCAAAGCTACAAAGCCTGCCTGTGCTTTAAAAATTAATTCATTCACTCACTTAAAAAACCTCTTTTACCCTGTGGTATGGAAGAAAATGTATTTCCATCTCTAACAAACAATAGTGATTTCTGTAATGAGGTAAAAGGTGACCTCAAAGCAACATCCTCACTTAACAAGCACTGGTATTCTTTAGAAGCTGTTCTGTGAGTCTGGGTTACTCCTTTCTCCTTCCTGAAACCTCAGGCCTTATATCCAGACTCCCACACTGCAGGGCACATCAGGGGTTCTCTTTTCTCTTTTGGAGTTTGCAAATTACTATTTCTCCAAGGATCTGGTATTAATCTGCAAAGGCTGCAGCAAACAGTACTAAGAACTGGGTGACTTAAGAAACAAGTTTACTGCCTGACAGATGTGGAGGCTAAAAGTTCAAGATCAAGGTGCTGGCAGGCTTGTTCTTTCTGAGGCTGACAGGGATACTGAGCTAGGCCTCTCTCCCAGTGTCTGGTGGTTGATGACAATATTTGGTGCTCATTGGTGAATAGATTTATTACCCCAATCTCTGCCTTCATGTTCATGTAACATTTTCCCTGTGGGTGTGTCTGTACCCAAATTTCTCCCTTTATGAGGACACCACTCATATCGGATTAGGGGCCTACCCTGCTTCAGTGTGACCTCATCTTAACATAATTGCATCTGCAACAACCATATTTCCAAATAAGGTCAGAATCTGAAGTGCAGGGAGTCAGGACTTTAGCATATGAACTGGGGGAGGGGGTGCAATTTGCCCCATAACAGGCCCTCAAAGCCTAAAAGAAAAAGCATTCCTCCTGGCATACCATCTGCCTTCTATTATTCTATTAATATGAAAAGAACTGTACGAAATTATTGGCTACTCAGCTTTGCAGGAGCAGGTGGTGACCCCAGGCAGAAGCTTATGCCACATGAGGCTATTTCCATTATACATCAAGCAAACTCACGCCCATTACACTAGTTTTATTTAACAAGGTCCAAAAACCAAAACCAAAACCTGGACTTGGACAAAAGTGAAAGAAAAACTATCCCTACCAATAGTCACAGTGGTGGTGTGACCCTCTACATTTGCCTCCTGGAGCCCCATCATGGGACATGTATAGTCTCTAAGGAGGTAAAGGAAACACAAGTGGGAGACATCTCCCCTGAGGCACAGGGAGGCATTTGTCACGGTGCTCATGTAAAGCACCTGCCTGAGCTCAGCCAACAAGGTCAGGAGAGACAGAAACGCACCACCAGGAGAGTGAGCACCAGGTGTTATTTATGCAGTAAGCTTCCACTGAGGACACGAGGAAAGAGCTGGGATGGTTTAATGTTCCTCTGCTGTGGGGACACTGACCATCCTGCTGGCTGTCTGAATCAACTCAACTGAAAAGAGGTAAAGAAACGCTTGCTTTTCTTGATGTCTGGTGTATCTTCTCTGATGGCACCTCTGTCAGAGCTGCTTTGGTGCATGGCACACTCATTGAGTCATAAGGGATAAGAGAAAGATGATGTCAGGTAACAGGGAAGACCAGCGCGCACTAGGTAGTAGAAAGTGTAGTTTCAATCCTCTTTCACACTTATAGGAAGAAAGATGTTCGACAAACATCGTTTTGTTCAATGTTTTGAATGAGGAAACAGGCTGAGATCCTAGAACCAAATCTCTGAGTGCGAAGCCACAGTCCTAACCATTTCCTGCCATTCTCAAAGGAGAGCAGCAGAGGAATGGTTCTTGGGCACAGCAGCAAGGCTATAAATGCCTCTTCCCATTGACCCCATCCCTCCCTCCTCTGTCTATGCTGTGTAATGGTTCACACTGTGCCAGGACTGGTCATTCTCCAAACGCTTACAAGGACTGAAGCTCATCAAAACTCATGTAGATTAAGTAAACTTGTCAGGATACAATCACTGTCTCCTCTGACATTCCCTGAAACCTTCCTTCTTCCATGCCTCTTCTGAGTAAGAGTCACATCAGCTTGGAGCACTGCTATCCCCTGACTCAGCTGCCTTTGGCTCCCTGCTCATCCCCATTCTTGCTCACCCTATGCTCAATCCAACAGTCTGGCTTTTGACTTCTGTACTCCTTTAAATACTTGGCCTGTATAGAGATGACAACGAGGCATCTCAGTTATGGCTCCATGGCTTTAACAGTTAGACTTCATCCCCAGGAGTGGTTAAAGATAGACATTAGCACAGTTTTCCACCCAATTATCCTATTTACAAAAATAGAACTCTCCTCTGTGAGTGTTTCAAATAGAGGCCTTAATTCCTACAGATGTCAACCTTAGCAGGTCGATTCCTAAACTACAGTGAGCTGGCCAGTAGCATGGTGAGCAATGGAACATCACTTCAAATCATCTCTTCAGATGCATTCTCAAACAGTACTAGAAGCCTATACACCTGTGCATACACATATAGTCTCTAGTTCTAGTGAGAACTGTGTGACAGATATGAGGCACTCGTCAAGAGTAAGTGGGGCCCTAGTGCATGGCCTGCCACCAGCACAACACCAAAGATAAGCATTCAGACCTAGGATTTCCAAGTTCCAGAATATGAAATTTGCTGAGGTACATTTTGATGTTATATCTTGAATTTTCAATAAAAACTCTACAAAAGAGAGACATTCTGGTTTTTTATTTGCTAGAAAGATACTAAATACCTTATTCAATGTTGTACTTACTGCTTCCCAGATTAAGGTTCTCATACAAAATACAGTGAACATGAGCTAAAGAAATCCTTGCTTTTCTTTTTCTTTTTTAAATATAGGGTTTATTTTTTATTTCATGTGCATGCCTTTTGTCTGCATTCATGTTTGTGCGCCATGTGCATGCACTGCCCTTAGAGGCCAGAAGAGGTATTAAATCTCCTACAACTAGAGTTAAAGAAGGTTGTGAACTGCCATGTGGGTGCTGGGAATTGAACTTGGGTTCTCTAGAACAACCAGTACTTCTAACTGCTGAGCTATGCCTCCAGCCCCTTGCTTTTCTTGAGTGGCTGGTATGTCTTCAATAAAAGTAGAATTTACAGCATTCACCACGACAGCTTTCCATCTCTACTGCCATGAGCTCCAAGGCCACGGGAAGCTCAGCTAGACATCTTTACAGTCTGCTTCTCTGAGACTCTTATCCCTCCTATCTTTAAACTACTACAATTGTTTGTATTTATTATGATCATTTTCCTAAATTCTTTTTCTGTGTTGTGCATAACAGCACATGGAGACACACTAAAAACCAAGTCAAAACTTACAGAAAAAAAAGTATGGTATAATTAATTGACTAGAACTCAATTAAAATAATCACCATAGTAAATAAGGCCAAATTTAGAAAATGCATCCCGTAGCCAGAGAAACTATTCAAAAATTAACATGTTGAAGCAGATGCTCCAAGTTGCCTATCTGACAGTCATTCCCTCTCTTACCTGACGGAACCTGACTAGATCCTGACTGCAGAGCCAGTCCTGGTTAGCCTAAGCAAATCATTGTGTGAACAACTGAATAACTGATCCAAGCTACGCATGTGATACAAGCCTACTCTATAAGGAGAGAAGAGAACATGTAGGCCTTCAGGGAGGGGCTCCTCATTTGATGAATGGATGGAGAGATAAATGTGGAAATGTTGAACCAACTTATACATACTAATTTGTTCCATCACAGGGCGCTGCCACAAAGCTGTACACTTTGAGAGCTAGGAGTGAAGAGCAACAGGAGGCTAGAGAAGGCAAATGCTGCCAGAGCCTTATCACTCCTCAGAAGGCTGCTCTGAGACGCTTTCTCCAGGTTCTACCCAGATCATGGAGGTGAACCTAAGAAGTTCATCTCTAGTTAAGTACTATGTGCAGAAGGCTCTCACTGTTCTATAAAAGAATTCAAAAAGAAAGAAGAAAGTGAAGAAGAGAGGGAAGGAAGAAGGAAAGAAATCAGGCAGCCTGGGCAGAATGCCTGACTGCCCCATTTTAGAGTATACTCCTATCCCCTCAAGATTAGAAAGGAACCTTTGTATCTGTAACTGTGATGGCTCACAAGCCGACAGCATCTTGCCTCAGTTAACTGGCTTTCTTCTTTGTTTGAGACAAGTTCTAGCCACATAGTTCCTGCTAGACTGGAATTCACTGTGTGAACTGGGTAGCCCCAAACTCACAGAGATCCACCTACTTTGCTTGCCTCAGCCTCCTGAGAGAGGATTAAAAGCATGTATCACAAGGCATAGCAGCCTTCTTCTTAAAGAGACATACTAGACACACATGCACACAAGACGTGTACAGTGTACAGATATGCCTATGGCTCAACAACAACTGAACTCCAAGCTCCTTATTGTATCTCCCTGCTGCCCCTGTGCCACCCCATGTGTACCCTCCTTTTGCTACCTAGAGAACACTGACCTAGACATCCAAAAAAATACCAAAGATGCAACAGAGCACAGAACTACTCTTCAAACTCCCTTATTCCTGGCAAATAAAATAATACACTTTTAATATTCTAGTCACCCCCACCTGCTGGACTCTGTAATCCTCCCCCAACTGTACCACCTCTACCTCATGCCTGGTTATTACCTGAGTTGTCTACATGTAACTTTTCCACCCAGCTCTCTCTCTCTTCTGCACCAAGTCATGGCCACATCCCTTCTAAGAAACTGAAAACCAAGCTCACTCACTTTGTCTACTGCTTGATCCCTCAGACTTCTTTTCTTTTTGAGGGCAGAATTCTCCAATGTCAGCTTCTGGGAAGCACATCCTGCTTCTCTGCCTACTTTATCAGATGCAGCAGAAGACAATCAAAGCAATACACTATGCTGAAGCACCTGTCCCGCTGCAAAGAGATGGACTTTCCTTCACCACAATTTCCAGTTTCATTCCTAAATTTCCCATACTCATCCAACAAACTGCTATCAGCCAGAGCTATACACATCAGACCTCAAATCAGAGTGGACTCAGGTGATAAACAGGACAGAAACAAGTGTATTATTTTATTGCACAATTTGTCCTTATTACCATGAAACCAACTCCAAGGGCAGGTCCCACCATAGATCAGTCTCTCAACTTGGGCACAGGTGTGTATCTGTCCAAGAATCTTCTGTGACTCTTTAAAGTTACTCAGGAGGGCACTGTGGGTTCACTAGTTTGTTCTCAGCTGAACAACTAACATCAGAATTTACATACAGTGTGCCTCAATGCACTGGCTCCAGAAAGTAAAGTAACAGAGGCTAGCTGACTCTGTGGAGCAGAGGCAGCAGAGGAACCAGAATGCCCTTGAAAAAGACTGGCTGAAGCTGAAGTAATTAAAAAGCCAGCTTCCCAAGGAAGGGAATGCCCAGGTAGCCATACTGTAATCAGGGAAGACAGTAATCACTAGAGACTTCCTACATGCCATACTGTTCACTGGGAGCAGCAGTAACTCTAAGGATGACCAGCAGCATGGCACATACCCACAGCATAAATGGCACAGGAGGGAGAAACAGGAATGATACCAATATCATGAGTGACAGAGAAAACCCTCTCCTGGGACCATACAGAAAGAATATGTTTCAACAGCGCATGTAAGTTTTTCCAACAAGATAGATAAAGGTTTATGTATCATCATAGCCCACTTGCTCAGAGACAGACAGACGGATAGACAGATGGACACACAGATGGACATACAGATAGTTGAATAGATGGAGCAAAAGAGGAAGGGGCAGGAAATGAAGTATGTTGGACACGTGGGAAAATCCAAAAGTAAAGCATCTAGAGACCTACTGACTCTTAAAGCTTGTTAAATGAATGTAGTGTGAAGAACTGGATATTTCTGCACATGTGTAACACGTACATGTACCCCAACAGGCACTGGGCCACACACCCTAATCCAGTACAGTACAAATAGTTTTAAAAAAACATTAAAGTGCACCTGTCCCTTTAACTATGCCAACTGTGAGATGGGGAAGGCGCCAGTGGAAAAGGCATTTAAAGCAGATTGCCCCATTTAGGGAGATATGATTCTTGGAAACGAAGACTGGCATTTTTCCTAGACTAAAGGTTACAACAGAATAACCAAAGAGAAAGAGGGCAACAGCCTCACCTGTTAGCTTCCACCTGACTTCAAAGGCAGGAGCCACACAGGAGCCAGACATAGAAACAGAGGCCAGGGGAAAGCTCAAGGCCCTAGGCTACTCTCTGCAGATTCAGGATAGTCCTAGTTACCTCAAATTTCTGTTTGCCTAAGAGATACCCTTAGAAAGAGGATTGGGGGAGCACACTGTTAAGCAGTCAGATCTGAAGGCAAAGAAAAAAGAAGAACCTGTCCTTCAAGCCCTTGTCCCTTAATTGCAGAACCATTTGAAGAATGCTAATTATTTTATCTAAATCTCCTATGATGGAAGGTGCACAAACAATAGATAACCTGCAAATATTATCTAGCTTAGTATCAGGAAAACAGACAACTCAAAACCTTTCGTGTCAGTGGAGAGCACAGCTGGGTATGTCCAGACCATTTTGAAGACAGCAAGGAAGAGCTAAAACCACACACTTCAGACACATTCTCTCACAACACAACTAAAACTATCAAGACAAAAGGAAGAGAACTATGTATAGAGCAAGAAAACCAGCTCCATCAAAAGCAAGTCAGGTAAGAATATACACATATTTGCAGGCATGTACAATCACACAGCATGCATGCTAATAAAGTCTAATAAAATCTTAGCTATTCCTGGGTTACATATATATAAAGGGCTGTTGCTGAAGTTCACTAGTAGATAATTTGTCTATTATACAAAGCCCAAGGGGTTTGACTCCCAGCACTGAAAAAACTAACAAACAAGAACTTCAGTTTTCTAAAAATTAGCCAGTTATGGTACTGCACACCTATAATCCCAACACTTGGGAGGCGGAATAGAAGAATCTCATGTTTGAGGTCATCCCACATCACATAACAAGACTATGTTTAATGTATATGTAAGTGTAATGTAAATGTATATGTATATATGTCAGGGGTGTGGGCAAATCCTCTCTTTGGTATAAAGCCCACAGATAGATTTCCTAGGGAAGAAGGCAAAGGTGTGAAGGGGAAACAATGATGGTGGTCTGAAACCAGAGAGGGCTAAACACTCTCACTGCCCTGGAGAGGAAATATGGGTGACTTGAAGTCATGTAGAAGTCTATAAATCTTTGACTAGAAATGGAAGATGCACATGGGTGGTAGGATCAAGGCACAGATGTACCTAACTATGCAAGAACAGCTGGCCTTGGAGACGGCGGTGATCAGACAGGCGCCCCAGCACTGGAGACCTGGAGACGGCGCTGAT
>NW_021604631.1:5993333-6013974 GCF_004785775.1 Grammomys surdaster
TGATCAGACAGGCGCCCCAGCACTGGAGACCTGGAGACGGCGCTGATCAGACAGGCGCCCCAGCACTGGAGACCTGGAGACGGCGCTGATCAGACAGGCGCTCCAGCACTGGAGACTTGGAGACGGCGCTGATCAGACAGGCGCTCCAGCACTGGGGATGGACGGCCTCATTACTTTGAACCCGCTCCTTTGGTATTATTGCCTGAATTAGGGGCTGATACGTGATACCATCCTGGCTAAGAGATATGAAGCAGGGTCTGCAGGAAGCTTCTAGAAAAGGGGTTCTTGTTTGTAGAAAGGCCTAACTAGGAAGAACTACTATCTCTTTCCTATTTACATAGCTGGGTTTGGATGTGACACCTGAAATGGCAGCAGCTATCTTCTGAACCCATCTTGGACGGTGAAGAAGATTGGAAAGAGTGCTGGTGCTTTGTTTTGTTTTTTTATAGAAAAATTTTTTTATTATGGCCAGATGTGGTGGCACATCCCTTTAAACCAGCACTAAGGAGGCAGAGGCAGACAGAACTCTGAGTTTTGAGGGTAGTCTGGTCTATATAGTGAGTTCCAGGTCAGCCAGGGCTACATGGTACATAATGAGACATCTCAAATTATTATTATTATTATTATTATTATTTGTGATGGGGGGATATGTATAGGGACAAGTGAGTACCACAGTGTGGACATCAGAAGACAATTCTGTGGAGTTGGTTCCCTGCTTTCTGTGAGTTCCAAGGACTGTATTCAGGTCATAAGTTTCCGAGTGCTTTTGCATACTGAGCCACCTCGACAGCCTATTAGTTCTTTATAAACAAACCCAGAATCGACCTCCTCAGACCTTGTTGTCAGTGAGGCAGTGAGCTTTCCTTTATGTTAACACTCAGAATTTGATTTATGTCCCTTAAATATAAAGGCACCCCAACCAACAATCTAATAAGCAGTACATAAAACCCAAAGCAGAGCAACAGCTTTCTCCCACCCCACTGATCTCTAAGCAGATGTGCTATCCAACAAGGAAATCAAGACTCTTCCCTGCTTCTTCCTATCCTCCTTGCAGTGGCACACATTTCAGTCCTAACTACGAGGCCATCTTCCGAAGAATCTGTAAAGGGCCCCTAGTCCACCACCTTTATGCATCCAAAGGTGCTCACTCATCTTGAACACATCCAGGGCCAAACAAAACTTGTCCTCAGGGCTGCTGCTAAGAGATTTCAGCATGCAGCCTCGGTTCCAGTCTGATGAGATCTGCTTCCTGTGCTTTTCAAACCCTTGGTTCAAGTTAGACCCGCAGCTAATCTTTTTTATCTGACCTTCAACTATGACTTCTGTCCTTGTTCCTTTTAGACAGGTATTTTCTTACAGTAAGTGGATGAACCATGTTTTACTTTTGCCATATCTCAGGCCAAGGCACTTTGAAGAATTCAATTTGTTTCACTTAACCAATGAATGATCAATTAGTCAATCTCTACCTCTCTCTTCCTCCTTCCTTCTGTTGCTCCCTTCCTTTCTCTTCCCCTCTCTTTCCTACTCCAATGCAAACATGCCTGATGTGAAATCATCTCTAAATCTTTGGACCATATCCAAAAGTCTCTGTCAACCTCTCCACACATATAATCTGACCTAATTAAAACATCTTCGAGATATTTATATTTTTTAAAAAGTATTATTTTCTGACATTTAATTATTTCCCTTTCCTTACAAACCATATGTATTTCAGCTACGATGCCTTAAAGATGTGCGTGGAAGATAAATGGAACTACAATATACCTCCTGCCCACCATGTATATCAGATAATACTCTCTCATATAGTCTTTAATTTTTATTTCTATTTTCATGTATATGAGTATTTTGCTCATACATGTGCTTGCAAGCCAGAAGAGGACAACAAATCCCCTGGGTTTAAAGTTACAGGTGGTTGTAAGCTACCACAGGGGTGCAAGGACCCAAATCCAGGTCCTCTGGAAGAGCAGCCAGTTCTGGCCTGGAAGTCAGAGATCCACCTGCTTCTGTCTCTCAAGTACTAGGATTAAAGACCTGTGCCACCACCATCCAGCTTTACAACTAAATCTTAACTGGCATCACTTTTTTTCTATAAAAACCTTACAAAATAAATTTAGAAAAAGGTTTTGAAACACAGTTCTTGGTAAGCTTAGGACTTCTTCTTAAACACATATAAGCTCACCAAGCTCATTCAACAATCCCTATTCCAAACCTTAGAAAAATACTTTTACTCAATTTCTCTCTTTTGTTTTTTTATTTGCTAGCAACTTGTTCAATAGCCATAGTGTACTAGTGGTAAAAACCATCCTCCTGAAAAGATAATGAGACTCTTAGACATATGTACCAGCAATTCACAGTCATTTGTTTCAATGTAAGAAAAAGTAATGTTGATTATCACAGACCATACATCATACAAAATTACTTTTGCCAGGCTGTTGGATATAACACATGACTTTCCCAGAGGAGAAAAACAACCCTTCCTCTAATTATGTTTTGCCTGGGGAAAAACAGAAATTAATTTATATGTACTAAAACAGATTTTAACTTTAAAAAGTAGAGGTGGTCTAGAAACATAACAGATCCAATCACTGACTCAATAAGCATTTATTAAATACCAAATATTTGCCAGGCATTGTGTCAGCATTGTGGTTTTAGAATTGAAAGCCTGTTCTCTGCTCCCATGAAATCTCACCAATGTGAACTACAAGTAAGGACTAATATATAGAGGAACCATGGGGCGGGGAGGGAGAGCGGGAACACAGCTCCTCACAATGAGATATCATCATACACAAGAATAGCTAGCACAAAATGCAAACACATGCTACAACATGGGCAATGCCCAAGAACATTGTGTTAAGTGAAAAGAGCCAGCTGCAAGAGACCACACACTTTATGATTCCATTTATAAGAAATGTCCAGAACACCAAGCAGACTAGTGGTTTCCAGGAGGAGGAGGAGGGGAGAATGGAGAAGGACTGCTAATGAGTACAGAGTTCCTTCTGGGGATAAGGAAAATGTAAAAACTCAAAGTTAGTTAAGACACAAAATTCTGTGCATAGACTAAAATTCACTTAACTATATACTTTACAAAAGCTATTTGTGAGAATCTCAATAAAGCTGTCAGAAACACAGTTAGAAATCAAGTCTAGTTATGCAAATAAATAACCAGTTAGAATAAAAAAACTCATTATCTGCAACAAGTAGATCGAAAGTTACATAGCCTATAAAAATAAAACTTTCAAAGTTACTAAAGTGCACAAGAAAGAACACACAGGGGAAATGGCATTGGCTAGGAAGATTCAACTTCAGAAAGACATCGGTCCCTCCTAAGTACTTCATGAATTTAATGTCATCCCGATGGAAAGGTTAACAGACAGGCTTAGTTTTTTTCCTGGAATCAAGTTACATTGATTCTAAAGTTTTAATGGAAAAACAAACACGGAGAATAGCCAGTAATACTCTGAAGAGGAAGCACAATGAGAGAGAACTAGTCTTTTCAGACACTAAAAGCCTCAGGCTTCAATAATCACCAACCAGTGGAAACATACAGAGTCTAAATGCAGAACCCCAAACTTACAGAATGTTAAGACATATGATAACATGTCAAGAACAAAAACCTTTAGCAATGGGGTTGGGACAACTGAGTACTGGGAAAATGTAAAGCTATATTCAAACCTCAGGACACATACTATCCTAGTTTAAAAACCAAAATAAAAAAAAAAGCAACATGTAAATGAAAAAAATAGATTTCAATAATGTCCAAAAGGAACTTAAAACAAGACACACAAAAGGTCTAACTCTGAATCAAAATACCAAAGATATTTTTAAAGAGATATATTTGATTACATTAAAGAGATGGGCTAAACATCATGACCAATTAGAAAAAGATTTTTACAACTCACTTCAAATATAATATATAAAGAACTATTAGAAATAAGAAAGAAAAGATCAACAAAATATTGAAACAATGTGTAAAGTTCAGAATACAATTTACATAAAATAAAAATAAAATGCCAGTTAAATATCTGAAAACATAATCTTATGTATTTATGATAAAAGAAATATAAATTAAAACTAAATGGAAATGTTAAGTCTCACTACCAACAAAGCTCCAAAAGTTTAACCTCAGATAGTGTGGGTGACATCTCAGGCAAATAAGCATCTCAATGTATTGCTGTGAGTGTGCCGTGTGGTACAACCGTGGCATTGCCAATTGTGGGTCTTTTCAGAGCAAAACTAAGCAACCAGCTCTGGTGCATTCCATCCAACCTGAACCTAACAAAACCTTAGGCATAGGAAGTTTGAGAATAAAGAAATATGTTTCTCCCCTCTAGAGAGACCTCAACCCAGTCACCTGGCAGAGATGTAACAGTCTATCCATCGACTGCACAGGGCTAAGGGACTATAAGGAAGTTTACAGCCAGACACATGCTGTAATGCTGATCAGTGTATCAGATTCAAAAGTCATTTCAATTATGGAAATACAGTATGAACAAATTATTAAATAAGATAAGCTTCGCTGAAATATAAAATTAGCAAGAAAAAAGATTATAAAATGACTAACATTATTTAATTTAAATTTCTTTCATATTTCTATTTATAGAGAAAGACCTGAAAAGTCTAACTATGGTAATATCTAGGAGGAATGATATTTTAAAAGCATGAGGAAATCTGCTGCAGCAGACAGAAACATGCGTTGTGTGCTTATTGCTTATTTTCTAATGTTCTATACTGCAGAGTGTTTCAAAGGAGTTAAATAAAGCTTCAAGTTCCCATTAACCTATTAAAGCCCATGTGAAAGATGATTATCTTCCTGGTGGCATGCAGGAATTCTTGGAATAACAGAATAATCTCCATGTTGCAACACCATTGCTTAGATCATTCTCTGACAAATCAAAGATCTTTTTCCTAGACGGTAGGATTTCAATAGAAATAAAACTCCTACCAGTTGCGGTCTAAGAGGGATGAAGTGGAGCAGAGTCCATTTTCACAGGGCCAGCTGAAATGCCTCCACAAGCGGTGCTCCACCTCCACCTCCCCACCTGAAAACCTACCAATGTAGTCCAAAAGGCTCAGGGGAAACGGAAACCAACAGACTTCACACAGCACTCCTGTCTGGCAGGGAGTGCTTACCTGATAGCCCTGATGGCAGAGCATCTGCCTCAGAATTGCCCTTTGACAATAAAGGCACACCTTCACAACCACTGACATGGTAATTTTTGTTTGGAATCAGCACTGGATTTCTCTACTGCAGCAACATATAAAATGTGTGTGAACACACCTATGTTGTGTGATTGTCTACTGACTTTGCATCTCTGTAGTGCGTGCAGACCACAGAGACTGTCACAATACGCTCCTCTCCTAGTAGAGCCTGCAGCCTCATGGAGGAAGAGGAAAAAAACAAGGCCACCCAAAACCAATGATACCCGGAAATATTATATGTTATGAAAAACAAATGAACAAAAAACAAAATAGGGTGTTCTGACATTGGAAATCAGCATGTGATTGACAGTGAGGGCTAGGGAATGTCAGGGCAGGGAGTGACATTTGGACTCTGACTGCAGCATGAATAGGAACTTGCCTGGTACTCCATGCAGAGAGACTGTACATAATGTCACGGGAGCAGCAAACACTCGAGTAGTCACAGAACTGAAACAGCCAAAATGTGGCAAGTAGGAGGGGGCAGGAGAAATAAGTAGGGACTGCTGTGACCTCTGTTATTCAGAATGTGGAACTGTACTGAAAGTGGATGGGGAAGCACTTGTGTATCTGAAGTGGCAGAGTGACAGGATCTAATATTCACTTAATTATCACTGTGGGAAACGCTGGAGAGACTCAAGATTGGGCATGAGAGCTGGGTGTGGTGGCACATGCCTTTAATCCCAGCACTTGGGAGATGGGACAGGCAGATATCTGTGAGTTCGAAGCCAGCCTGGTCTATATCACAAGATTCAGAACAGCCAGGACTACGTTGAAAGACCTGTCTCAAAATAAACAAAACAAACTTTAAAAGAAGAAGAGGAGGGAGAGGAGGAGAAGAAGAAGAAAAGGAGGAGGGGGAGAGCCATGAGGAGCCAATTTAGAAAGCTAGATCACGGGGCTGGGAGATAGCTGTAAAAGGCTAGCGGCACAATCAGGGGGACCTGAGTTCGTTCCCAGCATGCACATAAAATGGGAGCAGTAGTGCATGCCCATAATAACCCCAGTGCTGGGGAAGCTGAAACAGGCAGATCCTGAGGATTACTGGCCAGCCAGGCCAGCCAAATCAGTGAGTTCTATGAAAGACTGTCTTGAAAAAACAGAACAGCTGCACAAGACACCTGACATCAACCTTTAGCGTTCACCACAGGCACATATACGCATACACATGCACACACACACACACACACACACAGGCAGTCAACATAACAGGATATGGTAGGTTAATGGTGCCCAATTCAGCCCAAAGTATACTTTTGCAAATAGAATATAGCCCAAGCTTTCTGTTGCTTCCACGTGACAACTACAGGACATGCAATGTTGCCCAAAGTCCAAGAGATATATTATCTGGACCTTTATAGAGAAAGTTTGCCAGCCCCAGGGTAGGTATGGCAGTAGGGAGAATTGGGTTCACAAGTCACAATCCACCTTCCTTACTCAGGATTCTGTGATGTAAATTCATCTGTTCACTAAAACTTGTTTGCAACTCCAAAATCAATACTTAAGGCACGTTCTCTCATTCCTATGCAAGAGTAGAACAGCTGGGAGGCCATGCTGCCCTCACATGTCCCTAGCTGAAGCCCAGCAAAGGGATGCTCTGGCTTCTTATTTCAGCTCTTACATCAGGAACAACTGCTCTATACACCATAGAGGTACTTTTTTTTTTTTTGTCTTTCTGTGGTTATTTGTTGATTTTGCTGTTTAAAAATGCTAAAGTGTTAAGTACTGTAATGAGGTGTTCATATGAGCTTCAAGATATAAGAAAGATGTGCTGTTCCTTAGGAGGAAAAGCATGCATTTGATAAGCACATTTGGGCTTTAGTTATAGCACTGTTGGATGTGAGTTCAGTGTTAGTCAGCAGCAAGAGACCCCAGCACTTAAAGCACCTCACTAAACCTGATGATGTAAGTTCAATCCCATGTAAAGGGAGAAGGAAAAATCCAACTCCAAAGTTGTCCTCTGACCTCCACACAAGCCATGGAATGTGTGTGTGTGTGTGTGTGTGTGTATGTGTGCATTCCTCTTTCTTACCCTATCACCCTCTCTTCCACACATGAACACACACACAGGCACATAAATAAAAGTTAAAAATAAAATTGTCTGTAAGCAGAAACATACAAAAACATTGTTACACAAATGTATGTACCAAATTACATCATTACATGAATGTTACTTTTTTTCCAACTTAAAACACCAATGTTAATGATGTCATGTAGAGATCAATTAAAAATATGACCCCAAACTCACAGGAAATTAGTCCTATATTTTCCCTACCAATAATGGCTCACTGTTCACTAATTCAGAGTTCACAGCAACTTTATAGAACATAACTACAGCTACTAATGAGAATGGATATACTTGGGAAGAAAAAAATCAATAAAAAGCAGTGATGGATTAAATAGGAAGTAAACAAAGGCGTGGACAACCCCACTGTTTCTGATGTCCACTACTGTGTGGAATGGACTGGGTGGGAACAAAGCATGGAACTGGAGGGTACTTCACACAGGTGACCATGAGTTATTTTAGATGTGTTAGTTGTAATACCCATGAGATCTCTACACACAGATGTCAAATAAACTTCATGACTGCAGAAATAAATAAATTAATTTAAAAAAAAACAGTCCAAGTAGTGACAGAACTTTGAGAGTCACAGACAAGTGGTATTCAAAGTCAAGGACACACGTCACTCAAAGAGAAAGGAATTAGACAACAGGGTCCAGACCCAAGCAAGGACCTCCTTTCCCTGCACAGAAACAGGAGGGTTCATTGAAGTCTTTGTCTTGGTAGTTTCATTTGTTTAGTTTGAAAGCACTTTGAGGAAGAAATTAATCTACTGGTATATATCTAAAACATGACAAATGTTCAAATGACCTGGTAAACATAATTTGGAGAACAGATCTTAAAATTCAGACAAACTTTAATGTTACAGGGAATTATACTAAGGAATAATTCATGATGGTAAAGCCAGAAATAATCTTAACATTTGGAGAATATTTACTCTGACAATATTAATGATATTTTCCTGTGATTTCATCTATAGATTCTAATCTTAGAAGTTTCAACCTTTCCAGGGATTTAATAAATGTCCACTTCTATTTCCTTTAAGCTTAAAAAAAAACCCTAGATTATTTGCTTTCATTCACTACAACACCAGTTGTTTCAGGACAGAGTTTTATCCACTTAGAGCAGTGCTGTCCAGTAGACACCTAGAACAGTCTCTGGCATGCTGAGTGTGCTCAGTTGATATTGGTTAAATCTCCTAAGACTTAGGAGAATGTGGTATAACATGATAAAACTTCTCAGCTTTCTTCTCCTCACTTTAGGGCTCCTCCTCCATCATTTGTTGAACACTTTCAGGCAGAGAGTCTGGCTTACCTAATTTGTCCCATAGATAAGAGATGTCATATGGCCTGCCAGTGCTGTATCTCATGGTAAAGCACTTGTTTAAAATGTAGAAGACCCTGGGTTTGATCCAAACATTTGACTGTACTCTCGAACACATGTTCGTTCTCTCTCTCTCTCTCTCTCTCTCTCTCTCTCTCTCTCTCTCTCTCTCTGTGTGTGTGTGTGTGTAACAACACAAGCCTGTGATTCTAGTACTCAGAAGGCTGAAGTAGGAGGATCTTGAGATCTGTGCTAGCCTTTGAGGTCAGTATGGGCTACATAGAAAGATCCTGTCTCAAATAAAACAAAAGTCATGCCATACTTGAAGTGAGTGGTGTGGTTTGTTTTTGTACTGGGTTCTAGTGAACCCTTTCAGACCTAACTTATATGCCTACCAACTTATCTTTCAAGGAAAGCAACATAAATCTGTCTCTGCAGTTTTAAAATACTCAGACTTTGACTGAAACAAAGTCATTTATGTCTGGAGAAGAATTAACAGTATTTACTAATTCCACTTCCGTATCTACAATGGTTGGGAAGTCTCCACTACACAGGCATAATCTGACAATAAAAGGTACCAGTTGGATGTAGGCTACTTTGTACTGACCCTTCTGCAGGGTAGGCTGCCTCACCTTCCTATGTCATCAGTATAGATTGCTAACAGTGCAGTCACCCCTGAAGCAATTCCACAGGGGTCCAGTTAAGTCTTACTATGCAACAGGCAACCTCGTGTGCTTGATAAGTCTGTGTGTATTAGCTTTTCAAAACACATGTCCTTGCTCAAAGTGGGCTCATGGCTTGGCTGTCCTGTTCCACACCCCTCCTCCACACCAGCAGCCTCTGTACTGTGCTTCGCTCTCACTACCTTGTCTGGCTTGGGTATTGAAGAACATTTGTGTTGGGGAGATTAACAATCCAGCAGTAATGAATGGTCTTAACTTAGTTATTTCTTCTCTGTGAAGGATTTTAGATCTTTACTGTGTGTTGTCTGGGCCATTCTAACAAACCTGTGAGGAGAGCAGCCTGCACGTCAAGACAAGAGCAGGCTGGTGCCAGGTGGACTCAGGTTCAAGCTCTGGCTCTACTATGACTAGTCAGAGGCTTTGAATACATTATTAAATACTGTCAAGCCTCAATTTCCCCTTCCATAAATTGAGAAAATCACAGAGCTCTTAAACATTAGCTAATAATAATATGTTACTATGTGAATGAGGACTGCCCAGTCTATTCCGGGGTCCCAGGGCCAAACTGTAGACTAGCTGGCTGTGGAAGGCCCAGAGGACGTAACTCCTGCAAATGCTGACATGCCAGAGGGCATGGGAAGGTCTGTGAAAGGACAGAGGCAGCCTCTGCACATTCCTGAGCCTCTCAGGAAGTCATAGTCACAAAGAAGCAGGACTGCCAGTCCTGCTAATGCCGTGTTGCCCCCCCACACACACACACATCTAAGACAGCTTTCATCAAAATACCTGATTTTAAATATGCACTGATTCTTCATTAAGAATGTATTCCTCCAAAACAATGACTTTCCACTGGAAATGCAACTGGAGCCTATCACAGACTTCACAAATTAGAAACTCTAGGGGCAGGGCCACATGTTTTAACAAGTCCTCTAAGTGACTGATGGTTTCCAAAATAGTGCCCCACAAAGATATACTTCAGAGAGTTCTATGACATCCCTAAGACCCTCCCACCTACCAGCATAACAAGGCACAAACATGCCCAAGATCCACAGAGTCAGAAGGATAAGTAGGTAGGCAGAGGGGCCCTGTGGGTAGATAATAAGCACTTAAAGTGGAGAGGAGAGATACTGTCAAGGATGAGCAGGAGGGGAGGCCCCAACCAGTGGCCAAAAATCACACAACAGAGTAGCTATCAGATTTACTAGGTCTTCCATCAAGTTTCACTGATGGGAGGGACATGCTGACTATTGGAGCTACCTTAGCAAGCATAGGACATGGGTCAGTTTCATGACTCCTGTGCTTTATGAAGCAACCCCAAGCACGAGGTGAATAGGAAGGAGAGAAGAGAATGAGGAACAGAACATGAGGTGACAATTACAGCTGTCATTTGCACAGAGGAAACATTTCAAATAGTCTTCATTACTGAAGTGTTTGAAACACAAGGTGCCCCCGATTAGCACTGCCTTTAGGCAAGACTCAGAGCACCTAGCACCCTGCTCTATGGCTGAGGAGAATCCAGAGCCACGGGATGTGCCCATCCCTAGGCTGAGAATCCACTATCTCCTACATCCCCAGGGCTATAGGCTCCTCTCAAGCCTTCTCAGGGTCGGTGGGTACTCCTAGGCCTCACAAGCATCCATGGGACACCCCAGGTCTCAAGAGAAGGTGGGGTGGTTGCAGTTTGGAATCACCAACCAGGAAGACAGAGTGGCATAGGTAGTCAGATGCACTCTTGCCCCAGGATCTGCTCTTGTCAAACCAAACCTGCCCTTAGTTTATACTCTTGTCAGTGTCAAATAAGGTCTGTGTCCAGAAGTCACTCAGTGGTATGGAAGTGCTTCCAAACCAGGTCAAAACCAACACCAGTGCAAGTGTGCTCACGGGATCCCCAGTGGGGTTGTGTTGTTATTGAAAGCAATGGCAAGTCTCAAGTTTGTGGTCATGTCAAAGGGCAAGAATGACTCAAAACTGGACCTTATGAAGGCAAAATTTTTTTAAAAGCTGCTTTTTGACTTAAAAGTACTTTGAGGTTCTGTAAAACTAATGATTATACTGGTCCCTTGCCTGTGATTTTCTGTTGTTAATAAGTAGCTCATGGTGACAAACTGTAAACTTGTTCAGGAAAATATAAGGAATGAGCTCCTAACAGAACACTGAAAATGCTGGAACTGAGGACTTTGCTCTCCCCAGGAAAGAAAAACACAACCTTTAGGTGCTGGTCTAGGTGCAATACTGCAGGCTGCCAGGCACCCTAGGAGACTAGAAGTCAGTAGCTCCCTCAAGGACTGAGGATAACAGGACTGATGACTCCTAGAAACCTAGCAGCTAAGCAGTCTAGGCTGTTGTGAGCTTCTATGCACACTGCCATAACTCCACCCCACTCCCACCCCAGCCTCCCTAGGCAGCATCTGCAGCCTCTTTGATCTGGACTTTAGGACCCTCACATGTCAGAGGTAGAACACTAATTCATAAGGCCCTACCAGATTGTACTATGGTCCAAGAAGGCCCTGTACAATATAAAGAAACCTACAAAAGAAGAGTCTTAAAAGAATTTAAAAAAAAAAATGTTTTATCCAAACCAGCAAGTCTCCCTGATCCTCGATCCCTACCAGGGGTACAGGAAGAAAGTAAAATAGAACAAATACTTCATGAACCTCTGGGCCAGACACCACTGACAAATACTCTCCGAATGTACTCATTGCAACTCAGACACCAGCCATCTCCAGGGTACTCACACCTCCTTACACAGTATCCAGCCTCCTGGCAGGCTCCCCCAAGTTCCCTCCCTCCTCCTATTACATCCTAGCCACTAAAAACCACCTGGTTCAAGTATCATTTTGATACTAGTCCCCTTCTCCACACCATAAAATGTCTCTTGAATTGGAACCCCTTTTAAGCTTTTGACAACTGATCCAAAACACTCACTGTCCTCGTCTGCTGGTCTGTTTTGTGCTTACCACTCCAGCCAAGCAAAAATTACTTTGCAAATGAAGCCCATTATGCACTCTGCTCATTCACCTTGTTAAGCCAGCACAAGAGCTTCGGCTGTTTCTGTTGTCTTTATAAAAGGACTACCTCATTTATCCAGCTTCCCTGGAATAGGCTGAGCCGCGAAATTGATCTACATAAATTAATTTTCCTCCCTACCAGAAACTTAACTCTTTATGTGGCCTTAAATCCTTTGTGGAGTGAGTCATGGTATAATCAAGTGAAACTTTATTTTGACCATTTTCATTTCTGTAATACATTAGAAAGCCTTCCCCATCTCAGTAAGCAGAACATAATGAATAGCAATTAATCTTTTCCGTATGGTTCAGGTCATACTTAATGAATTACAGTGATCATTCTAGGTTGTAGCTACAGATATAAATGATCCAAAGTGAAGCAGACTACACATGTGCCTTCTGGAGTGACCTTTCTCTTTCCCTGGAACAAGATTCTCTGAAACTGCCTTCCCACCTGAAGTCCCTGCTATCAACATGGATTCTGATGACCAGATGCAGGTACACAGACTGTGGAAGGTAAACTCGCTGTCTTTCTGCAGAATTCCACGAATCTACAATCTGGTTTTTAACAGAGCTCTATAAGTTCTTTATTGGAGGGTAGAAAAAAGGGGGGGGGCGGCGGCTAGGGGAGGAAACCTCCCACAACTTGCAACAAACCAGTTTTCCAAATCTTTCTTTTGTGTTATTTTTACAGGCTGCAGGTATAAGGACCACAAAAATGGATTTCTTAAATAGGATGATACCAAAGTTCTACACAAAACTAGCACGATGGAGTTTGACAAACCCTTGGAAAAGTCACTTTATAACTGAGGAATAATTCACAGATTGAATAAGGAAATATTGGTATGGAGGGAAATGCCCCATTTTTACAACCAAGCCTTTGTAATCGAGACGAGAAGGGCTGTTGTCATCCCATGACATGAAGTGCTTCGCAGCAATTTCTCACTGCAGCTGGACACAACCACCAAGGGAGGGGTGCCTTGTTCTATAAGTATTAGATGGCATTCTTTGTAACAGAGGTTTTTATAATGTCTACACATTAACACACACAAAAGAGTGTATCAGCCTTAGTTCTATTTAAACATGGCACTTAATTTTTTTTTGTTTTGTTTTGTTTTGTTTTTTGAGACAGGGTTTCCCTGTGTAGCCCTGGCTGTCCTGGAACTCACTCTGTAGACCAGGCTAGCCTCGAACTCTCGAACTCAGAAATCTGCCTGCCTCTGCTTTCCAAGTGCTGGGATTAAAGGCGTGTGCCACCACTGGACACTTAATTGATCAGAATGTACTAGGGCAAAAGTAGTTAGGCAAGAATCATAAAAGAAAGAATACTACGTACTTCACTACAGATCTAGTCAGTAGCAGATTTCACAAATAATGACACCACAAGGCTAGTTTTTAGTTTTGAAGGTTTGCTACATGTTTTTAGTAATGGTTTTCCTAAGTTACTTTTTTAACAGCAAAGCCATCCATCAGAAAATGACCCATTGACAATGAGACTGTCCATTATACCTTTGTCCTTTCTAGACTCTCAAGGATACCCTCTGAAGTTGGCCTTGTAACCACTATCATAAACACCTGGCTCACTGACTGGTAAAACAGGTATGGGTTTTGCTGACTCAGAATCTATAAAGAATTTGACAAACTGTCCTTCCTACCCTGAGTGAAGTAATATCACACTGAGTCATAAAGACTCTGTGTGCTCTTTACTTCAGCCAAGAGCAATCCGAGTTAGAGATACGTTACATCCTCTGCATCCTGTCTGTTCTGCATCAGACACTTAAGAAAGACTCTAAGAGCTGGAAATTCAAAGGGATGTGTAGAGTTGAGCCGAAGGTGGCATCTTTATTGGGGGGTGAGGCTGTTAGACAAAAGTATAAAAAATATTCAGCAGGGTACAGGCATGTGACACACATCTTTAACTCCAGTACTCTGGAGGCAAAGGCAAGTGGATATCTGTGAGTTTCAGGCCAGCCTGAACTTATCTAGTTCCAGGACAGCCAGAGCTATCAAGTCAGATCCTATCTTTTTTTTTTTTTTTTACAAAAAAAAAAAAAAAAAAAGGCTCAGGATCCAATTGAGTGCAAGCAAGTCATAAATCCTAGGCTGTTGTAAAATATTGCTCAGATGACATTAAAAAGAAGTCAATGCTACAAATGTTTATAAAGTTCCTACAAGGAAGGAATTGTACAGCTACAATTCTTGCTCTCCAGAAGTTTCCCAGGAAGTGAGAATCCTAAAATGCCTTTTCTTGCATGTTCCATACTAAAGACTATCATTAAAGAATTGCATTCAGATTTGATTACCACCATTTTTCTTAATGGAGAGAAACTAGAGAGCTCACAACAGGAAAAGGAGATGTTTCAGAGGCAAAAACAGGCTCTGCAGGGGAAAAAAAAGTAAGGAGTCCAATTATTATCTTCAAATATATGAAAGGTTTTAAAAAGAAAAGTAAAAGAAAACAAGTTTGATTGAAAACAGATGAGATTTCTAGCAGGCCCTGGGATCTCTGGACCATCAGATTCATGAAATACTAGAACTGGTTAATGAGGAATTGCTAATGTCCTCTCCTGAATAACAGCTACCAGTGAGCTGAAGATTCAAGTCAGGGAATGAGTCCTTGCTAAGGGCAAAGGTCACCTTTCATTCTCAGGGATACCTTTCAAGAACACAGCTGCAGGAAGAAGAGAGGGGGGTGTTTTCTCCTCAGTGGCTACAAAGGGAATAGGAATGATGCCATCTCCTATATGATTAGACAAGAGCATATCCCCTTAACCCCTCCCCAGGTGATTCTGCTGAAGGCAGAGAGGCAACTTTCACTCCTCAGCGGCTCCTGCTCCGAGCACAGCCACCCTTTTCCCAGAATGACCTGCTCCTGGGAAATAACTAGTGTGATGACCCATCTATGTGTCTCACCACATGACTATCTGGAATACAAGTGAGACACTGAAGCCAGGAAGGAATTCTTCAACAGGCACACACAGATGAGAGAACCACTCACAACACAGCCTTCAACTCTAAATGTAAAAATCAAAAAGTACCCCAGCAGCATGTGCACGTGAGAACAGTATTTGCACTGATGACAATACACAATAAAAGTTAAATAATGAAAGAGGAAATCAGCATCCTCTGCAAAAGAGGCAGTGATATTTAAGAAATGTCTAAGGAAATCTGTAATGAGAAGCTTTGAAATTCATAAAAAAATTTAGTTCAACTAAAGAAAACATTTCAATATAAAAGGGAAGTTGGGGTCTTCCCTTCACACCTTAAGAAAGCTGTCACGCACAAAAACAAACAAACAAAAACAAATAGCCACTGCATCTGGGTCAGACACACTGCCCAGGGAATCTGTATGAGCTTAAATATTTTAACTTTCACTTCCCCTATTCCTGAACTCCCAGAGGTCAGAGGCCAAGTCTTTGTCATTTCTCTAAACACAGAATCTTCCATGAGGCCCAGGACACGGCAGAGCCTTTGTAAATGTTTGCTGAATGAGTGCATGACAGATGCACCCTGGTCTGCGGAATGAGGGAACAAACAGGGAGTTCAGCAAGTAGAGAGTGCAGAAAGTACATGACCCAAATCACAGTCTAAGTCATAATCACCATCACCAACCTTCAAGATTCTCAGTTTCTTTTAAAGAAAAAAAAAATAATAAAGATCTTCCTGTACTCTGGGTTTTCAATTTTTTTTTTCTTTCTCCTTCAACAAAGTATTGTCGAATGAAATGGAGCTATTATGAGTATAGGCCTTTCAAGTTCACACTCTATCAGTGGTCACACAAAGTCTGCTGGCATTATTCTGAATCCGGCCTTTGACTGCAACCGCAAGTGGTTGAATCGTCATACTAAGGCTACCAGAAAGCACTAGCAAAGCACGCATTCTGAGAACAATAAAAAACACACACATGTCCTACCCTCTTCATCATCAGTACCTTGTCCCATACAAGCCTCAAAGGTAGAGCCTTAAGACTGATCTCTATGGAAGAAAGGAAGAAAGAAAGAAATGAAGGAACATGAAATATGAAAAATGTAAGCACCTATAATTTGCATAAAGCCCCCAATTTTCTTTGGTAAGAAATTCATACTTAATTGCCTAGTGAGGCAGACCCTGCCATGTGGCTGGGGAGGCGCCTCTCCTCTGAGAAGAACCAGTAAGGAACTTTTGGGGACTCCTTACCCAGCCTGCCACCTTGTATAAGAATGGGTCCTTGAGAGGGCAAAGGTCACCTTTCACTCTCAGGGATACCTTCCAGGAACACAGTTGCAGCCCCTGAAAGTCTGCCTTACTAGCTGTTTGCGCATTTTCAATGTAGCACAAAAGTGCTGCTACAGAAGAGACATTCCCTACTTGAAACCAGCAGAAGCTTGATGGGAATAAAGACTCTGGAAAGGTCGCAGAGAGGAAAAAAAAAGGTTCTTTCTTCTGTGGCTATGGGGGTTTATTGTTGCTGGTTCCCAAAGTAGAAAAGGAATAGCAGGAGATTAATAATTGAAATTGAAATGTTTCCATTGCTGGTTTTCTAAACTATTTGAGGGTTATGTTTTCCCTAGAGTCATCATGCCTGTAAACAACTAAGAAGACAGAGGGATTTAACACATACTGAGAAAATGCCTACTCTAGGCAGGAACTCTACTAAATATACTTGGTTCTAATAGTAGCCTCACACAATCCAATAAAGGCTAAAAGTTCTGAAAAGTAAAATACCAAAGTCATGAGCTAGATTCAAACTCCACTTTCTCTGATTTGAATGTCCTGCCATCCTGTCCAGGATCAAAGATAAAACTAATGAGTTTTGATTCACTATTCAAATGTTAACAAGGAAAACAATAGTTATGCTTTCTTATTTAATTTTGTTTTTTTTTTGTTTGTTTGTTTTTTTGTTTTTCGAGACAGGGTTTCTCTGTGTAGCCCTGGCTGTCCTAGAACTCACTCTGTAGACCAGGCTGGCCTCGAACTCAGAAATCCACCTGTCTCTGCCTCCCAGGTGCTTGGATTAAAGGCGTGCGCCACCACCGCCCGGCTCTTATTTAAAAATTTACAACAAAAACACAGGCAAAGATATTATAGATGATGAATCATAAAATTCTTTTCAGGAAGATGATTCAGTATCTTGTTTCTTGGTTTGCATCTTGGTGACCAGGTTGTCTCTGGGTCCATCTGATGAGGGACTTCAGTATGCCAGTGCTTACAAGTCTGAATGTGAAAGGTTCTTTGGTGTCCTCCACACTGATCAACAAGCCACATCTCAGGTAAGGAAGACATAGTTAACTTGGAATTTAGGTCTCTCTAATTGGGAACCCATAGAGATACAGACCCCTGTGCGTGACCTTTGCACTGCATACTGAAAAGGCCTTGGTAAGTAGAGTTGATGAAGAAATATAATCACAAGGCAAATGTTTAACCTTCTAAGAAAACACCCCCCTTTATTACAAGAAGTTTAACTTGATCAGTATCAAGTCACTGAAAACTAATGTGATGTTTATAAACTGACTCTTAAAGACAGAACTAGAAGACTGTTACACTTGGTCACTTATTAATTCATATTATCAAATATGCTTTGTTTCAAAAACAGCACACCTATATAGATTTCTACATTCCAGCCTTCACTTGGTATTTATTTGAGTCACACTCCATTTGGGAAATTCCAGCTAAAAAGTCTCATGTGTCATTAGACATCTGAGAAGAATCATGTGGAACTATTACTAGGAGAAATCCCTCTTTTGGAAAAGTCTGTAAGAAAAGCCCTGTTCATTTAAGACAACACACACACACAGAGTCCCTGGGTTCTGGTTGAAATATGATAAAAATCAGGTTCACTGGATCCACAGATTGTCACTAGGGGGTCAAAGGAGAGGTCACTGTAGTCTTGGACACACTCAGCACTGTGAGAGAATGTAGGTCCTGGAAGCATAGACCTTGACTATGGAGGTCACATTTCTCTGTCTCATAGCATGTCTCTCTCAGAAAGACCAGCCGGGCCTGAGCTTTGGGCTGAGTGACTGGGTTGGTAGAGAAGTGGTGCTGAGCAAGACTAGGAAAATAAGTCTAAGAACGTAAAGAGATGCTCCCAAACAATAAAAAAGGCTTCAAACAAAAGAACAAGTAAGAGAACCCACAGACAAGGCTCAAGAAAACCCAGGGTTGAAAGGAGCTGACAGATTAGGTTGCCTGGGACAGAGGAGGGCTAGAGAGTAAAACTATGAGCAGAGAAAGACTTCTGAGCTCCACAGTCCTGCAGTGTAACATTTTACACACCTGTAATTCTTTTTCCGACATAATCACTAAAAGAACAAGGTTCTAGGACCAACTGTGCTGGGTCTTGCTTAGCCCCAGGGGGCGTAGCCTACATTCCTCATGGATTTCAAATGAAATCAACATGATAAATGAAGTTCCCAGGGTGGCTTTGTGCAAAGTTGACAAAATACATCCCGACCCACCTACCCAGCCTCCTGGAAGAGGAATTTTTATTCCTCTATTACAGTTGTGATTCAATGCCAAGTTCTTTCTAAAATGCTCACCCCGAGCGTCCAGCAGAGGGAGTCTCAAGGAGGTACTTAATAAAGAGAAAACTGTTTCATTTTAACACTCTAGACAGTGGGAGCTTTGACTGCAGCCCCCCTCCCCTAGACACAGAGGAACAATGAATGCCCGACATAGACTCTACTACATGTTCACATCCCCACTGGCATGTTCCTATTCTACGTGGTGGAGTGATCTGAAATTTTGTTTTGTTTTGTGGAACGGTTAAATAGACCTTGTGTTCTTCGGAATCAAAGAGGAAAGCCCCTGGAATAACATTTCTCTGTTGCTTTCTAAACAGCCCCTTTGTTTCTAAAGACTCTGGAAAAAAAATATTTACAGTCCATAGGTTATTTACAGCCTCGTTATTCAGAGCCTGACTGGTAACTTTATTCCATGCAGAAACCTAATTCATTTAGAGCCCTGGAACTAATAACAGATTTTCTTTTCAGATAAGTTTTTTTTTTTTAAATCAGCCTCTCCTAACAGAGATAAAACTATTAATGAGATCCCTGTTTCACTCGGCCCAACAGTTCCCCGGGTTTATAGGATTACAATCTCCCCTAGCCCCTCCTCTTGGTTCCTGGCAAACCCATTTCCCTCTCATTTGCGATTTCATCCACAGAATATCTGAACAAAACCGAAAGAAAGCCAGATGGACCCACGCTAAAAGTATGTAAAGGGCTGCTATTTCAATGATTTCACGAGAGAAACATTTTCACGACGAAATAACTGAAAAAATCTGGCACACTTTGGTTGAAAAATACCCCGTACTACAAGCACACAAAAACACACAGAAGTGTAAAAACTTAGTTGATTCCGGCTTGAATTTCTCGCTGCAAGCTGACAGAACTGACTGAAGAGAACCGAAAGAGTGCGTGAGGCAGCTGTATCGCCTTACCTTTTCTTTCTTCTGAAGACAGTCAAACGGGAAAAAAAATCAGCCAACGCCAGGTGAAGGTGCACAGCACCGATTTACCCAGGCCGAGCCAGAAAACCTTCTTTCGTCCTCCCCCCGCCCCCCAAAAAAAGCCAAACTACATTCTCGCTTCCACACGCCAACTGCGGGGAGATTTTGAGCCTATTTCATTGTTCTGCCTGGGTCTGAAATGGACTTTTCATCTCAACCCTCTCTCATCGCTTGGCCCCTTTCAATCAGATTCCACAGCCGCCGCCACCACCACCCCCCAAAAAATCGGAGGCTCGGGAAGAATAAAGGAGTGTGGGGTGGGAGTGGAGGTGTTTGGAAAGGGGAGCAGAGAGGACGGACAAGTAGAAAGGAGATCGTTTAAAGGTAATGGGGGAGGACCGCATCACCTTCATTTATCACAAATAAACAGAAAGCAGTCACGGATCCGTCTTTTCCCACACGCCGCCCCCATTTCTTTTCTTTGGGCAGCAGCCCACCGGCACACACCCCCCAGCCGCCTTCTCTGCCCTGGAAATAAGATCCTGCTCCAGGCCGGCTCCGGTCCCGTCTGGGCCCGGGATGGGGGCACCCGGGAGGGTCGCGAGCCCCCAGGACCAGGGCCCGGGGCTGCGGCCGGGGGCTGCCGGGCGAGGGGCCGCGGGCAGAACAAAGCTACAGGGGCCGCGGCCAGCCGAGCGAGCGGGGGATCGCGGGCCGGGCGCCCATTACCTTCGTACACGGGGGCCATCGGGGCCGGGGTGTCCGCGGTTCATGGCAACGGAGAAGGGAACGCGGCGCGCGAGCTCGGCCCCCTCAGCCTCAGTGGGAATCTGCCATCTTGAGCCTGTGTCTCCGCTCTCGGCGCAGCCCAGGCCGCCAGCGCCCGCATCACCGCCTCACTTGGCCGGCGCCGGGGGAGGGGGCCGGGCGGGCGCGTCGCCGC
>NW_021604631.1:6014374-6019824 GCF_004785775.1 Grammomys surdaster
AAGGCGCCGAGGCCAAGGGCCGGGCGGGTCCGCGAGGGCGGGAGCCGGGGCGGGCTGCGGCGGCCAGGGCCCGGGCCGGAGCTCAGCTCCGCATGGCTGTGAGGCGGGGGCGCCGGCAAAAGTTGCCCGTGAGGAGCAGGGGGAGGGGGCGGGGGCGGGGCGGCGCGGCCGGGCGCGAGCGGGCGGGCAAGCGCGAGCGAACGAGCCGGGAAGAGCCCCAGGGAGTCCGCGCGCAATCGAGCGCCGATGGCACGGATGCGAGGCGGGGAGGGCCGAGCCGAAGGGCAGAGCCGGGCGTCGGCGGGGGCCGAGCGCGGCCCGAGGGGAGCCGAGCGGCCGTGCGAGCCGCGCTGTGCGAGAGCGCGGTGCGCTGGCCCGCAGCCGCCGACCGGAGCTCCGTGGTAGAGGCGGCCACAAGTTTGTGTGTGCGTGCTTGGGAGTGCGCGCGTGGGTGTGCGCGCGCCGGCCGGGCCGGGGAGCGCGATCCGCTGCCGCCGACAGCAGTCCCGCTGCCGGGCAAAGTGTCTTCGCCCCAGCGCGTGAGGGCTCCGTTCTAGCTGACACGCGAGGGAAATGAATAGAGGGAGTGGGCACGTAGTCCTCTCCGGAGAATGTCGGGGGAGCTCCCTGCAGGGCTCGGGAAAACTCAACGTCAGGATGGACGCCTGGCCCCGATCTTTGGGGAACCCTCTCCTCCATTATCCGGGTGGGAGGGTCCCACCTAGCGGTTCCCGGGGTTTTGCTCTTTTCTGTTTACTTGGGCCAGAGCGAAATGTTCTTTAAACTCTCGGAGCCTGAATCCCTGCCCTGGTCTGCCTCTTCAGCTCTCTTCTGAACGTCTGCATAGGACACCCTGCCTTTGCCTCCAACTTAACGAAAACTTGTTGAATCCTGATACATGAATAAAAGAAATTAAGTGAGTGACAATAAAGCTTTTGAAAAGCCAACAAAATATTAGAATCCATATATATGTGTGTGTGTGTGTGTGTGTGTGTGTGTGTGTGTGTATTAGAGCCCATTGCCCTTAGGAAGGTCGACTGTTGCCTCATAAACCCTTTATTTTCAGGTATAAATACTGGACACCTGATGTAAATTGTATTTCCTACTTGTAAATCATAGGTCAAAAACAGTTTAAAAGCTATCTTGATCTAAAATGATGGCCTCTAACTCTGCAGAACTTTCTTTAAAACAAGCTCATTGTTTTCTTTTCTTTTTAAAGCCATTGTTTTTTCACTATCTTTCCAGCTGCTGTATCCCGTGCTCATCCTCCTCCAAAAAATAAAAGACAAGCTAGCTCCTGCACACACTTAGCTGGCTTTGTTACTGGAAAATAATTTTCTCTTCATCTTGGGATGGTCCTTGACGGCCATCTTCTTTGTCTCAATATTTAACACCATGTACACTATAGTGCTTTCCTTAACCTAACGTCATCCACATTTGTAGATCCTAGACTACCGTTGGTAAGGGGAACCGCAGAGATCTTCTGGGCCTGCTTTGCCTTTTTGCAGTGTGAGGAAAGAAGCCCACAATAGTAAAGGATGCTATCCAATGATACAAAGTATTGAACCTTAACCTTAGATCTTTAGGCCCCCACGCTGATCTTCGCTCACACCCTTCATTCCTCCCTTCCCTTCAATCTCCTTGTAATCCTTAACTGGTCTCCCAAGATTAGTTCATTCCCAGTTGAAAAAAGACTGCTGCTCTCTCCCATGGAGTGGTTCTGGCCACTCTATGCTTCTGCTTCTATCCTGTAAAGACTCACCTTCATCTGGGGCTAAATCTCTTAGTTCCTTGGCTTTTAGTCAAGACAGACAGGTTCCAACTTACCTCTCCTAGGACATGATTTCAACAAATCACTGTCTCTCCAGCCCGACTGGTTTACCTGTGGTCCTCTGCCAACCTTGCTCATCTATGCCTTTGCCCAAAATGTCATATTCCCAGAAATGGTGCCTTCTCTCTTTAAAGAATTCCTACCTGTGGGTTGGGTCCTTTCCTCCATAAAACAACCTAAATAACATATGACAAAGACAAGCCTGAGTTCAAATCCCAGCTCTCCCACTTCGAAAGTATATGAACATGGTCTCATTGTCTGACCTCACTGAGCCTTGGTTTCTACATCTTAATTATAATAAGAATATTAGTATAAATAGTATGCTCCCCTGCACACATCAGTTTCTACCCCGCCTTTACCACAGAGATATGCAATTGCTTGTTTCCATGCTGGTCCACAGAACTCTGCAGTGTTGGCAGTCTCCATCCACTTGTGGCATTGAAAACATGATGAAATGCAGCTAGTGACTGAGGAACTAAACATTCATTTTATAGGCACATGTGGCTACTGGCTACCATATTGGGCAGTGTATCTCTGCCTATATGCTCAACGAGGGCAGAGATAACACAGGTCTTAGCATCTTATCCCCAGCAAGTATTTCATACATGGCAGGCAACGGGTGATAACAACAATTTTTTTCATCCTCACCTGTGTCAGTGATTAGGAACTTGATTTAAAAAAAAAAAGTGCTTCATATAGTTTTCACCACTGTTTCTGGGGTTAGATTTAAATGTAGATATTCAAGAAGAGATAATGATTACTGTTCCGAACACCTCCCTGTGACCAGCCCCACTGATTTTCAGCCTTTCTTTCCCTGGGATGACCCTCCTTTTGGTGTAAATATTCTGTCCCACACCTGTACTGGCAGCTCCTTGGGGCAAGCTCTCTAGCACACTTTCTTGGATAGCCCTTACTTGTCCCTGGTTAGTAATAGCCTCTAACTTCTTTCAAGACGCTGGTGAGCAGTCGATAATCTGGGTAATCTTATTCTCTGTCATTCTCTGGAATGCCCCCCAGATACACACACACACACACACACACACAGAGAGAGAGAGAGAGAGAGAGAGAGAGAGAGAGAGAGAGAGAGAGAAATAAAATGAAAGCGGCTTGTGTTAGCTGAAAACATCTTGATGTTCCTTCCCATGGGAAAGCAGACACTGTGGGCAAAGAAATGGAGTCTTCAGAAAGAAAAGCATGAGGAAGCCCTATGGGTAAGAAACCCACTTCCTTTTTAGGCCACTGTGACCAGAGCTATCCCTTATGGATACAAAACTAATGTTAGGGGGGAAAAAAAAACAGTTGAGCTAGTGTTCTTGGTACCAAATAGATGGGAAAATTGTATTGAAATGAATTTCAATTTTTACAAACCTCCAGGCTGAGGAAAGCTAATCATCTCCTTTCCCTGTAGTGGCTGCAGTCAAGTAGGTACCAGGCATAAGCTAACTGCAAAGTGCCACTGTGGGGAGGCATGGCGGCAGGAGGGAGATGGTCTGAGACGGTGGCCTGGGGAGCACCCGTGTTTAAATGGTGGGAAGAGGAGAAAGACTGCCTGTGGATGAGAGGGCGGAGAGACAGGCAGGCAGGCAGGCAGAGAGAGGCAAGGAGGGAGACAGGAGGACTACAACACCTAGAACAATGGGCAGGTGCTCCGGAGCGCTGCCTGGTTCTAAGAGCATCATAAGAGAAGATGGAAAGGCCTGTATGGATTCCTTTGACAAACACCTTAGTGTTCTGTGTTATGAGAATTTTATTAACTCATTTAATAAGTCTGACTATTTATAGTCCATAGAACTCTAGATGGCCAAAATGCAAAGCAACTTCAAGATGTTTAGAAGAGAAAAAACTAAGACAAGAAAACTAGCAAGGAGTTGGTTATCATCTTTTTAAAATAGCTTTTCTTTTTTTAAGAAGTTGTGGGTTTTTTTTTTGCTTTGTTTTGTTTTGGTTTGGTTTTTTTGTTTTTTTTGTTTTTGTTTTGTTTTTCGAGACAGGGTTTCTCTGTGTAGCCCTGGCTGTCCTGGAACTCACTCTGTAGACCAGGCTAGCCTCGAACTCTCAAACTCAGAAATCCGTCTGCCTCTGCCTCCCAAGTGCTGGGATTAAAGACGTGCGCCACCACCACCCGGCAGAAGTTGTTTATTTTATTGTATGTGTTTGAGCAATTTCCCTTTGTGTATATGTGTACATTTCATTTATGCCTGATGCCCAAGGATGTCAGAAGAGGGGGTCTGTGCTGATTAGTTTTATGTCAACTTGACACAAACTAGAGTCATCAGAGACAAGGGAGCCTCAATTGAAAAACTGTCTCCATAATATTAGGCTGCAGACAAACCCCTGGGTATTCGCTTAATTAGTGATTGATGGGGAGTGCCAGCCCACTGTGGGTGGTGCCATCCCTGAGCTGGTGGTCCTATGCTGTATAAGAAAGCAGGCTGAGCAAGCCATGGGAAGCAAGCCAGTAAGCAGCATCCCTCCACGGCCTCTGCATCAGTTCCTGCCTCCAGGTCCCCGCTCTGCTTGAGTCTCTGTCCTCACTCCTTTTGATGGTGAACTGTTGTATGGAGCTATGAGTGAAATAAACCCTTTCCTCTCCAAGCTGTCTTTGGATTGCCTTTGGTCATTATGTTTCATAACAGCAATAGTAACCGTAACAAAGACAGGGATGGGTTCCCCGGAACTAGAGTTATAGATGTTTTTTAGCCACCTTGTAGATACTGAGAACTCTGGGTCCTCTGCAAGAGTGGCAGGGGCTCTTAACCGCTGAGCTATCTGTCCAGGCCACACCTATGTCTTCTTAATTCACTGTTCAACAAATTGGAGCAAGCCTTTACTCTCTCGGGAGCTCCAGAGAGCTTTGCTCTCTCGTGGGCAAGCCTTGCCCTCATTTCAGCATCCCCTTTGCTTACATGACAAATAATACAGAATCTCTTTCTGTATTTGTGCCTACAGTTGTGAAAACACACGTCACACTATCTTCAAGGCCACCAGACAGGGAGAGTGGTCTTTAGGGTACATATACTAGGGGTGTGGGTCTTGTTATTCCCCCCAAGGTGTTTGGAGCAGGGGGTCTGTGTGAATTGCATCTTGTTCTGACTTGGTGTCTATTATTCTTGTTTTCCTGACAGTTTCTTATTTGTGAATCCAAGCTGGTGCTCTATCTAGTAGAGATGAGCCTAAAGGAAGCAGGTCCCAGTCTCAAAATCACCTCTGTGAGTGAGGGAGATGGCTCCATTTGTAAAGTGCTTGCCTTGCAAGCATGACGATCTCAGTTAGATCTCGAAAGCCCACAAAGCAAGAGAAGCTAGGTGTGGTAACACTCATTTGTAATCCAGTCAGGCAGATCCTTGGGGCTCACAGGCCAACAAACTAGGCTACTTGGTGAGTTCCAGTCAGTAACAAGAGAACTATCTCAGAAAGCAAGCAAAGGTGGAAAGGTAAAGAGGGCTGGAGGGAGGAAGAGATGGAGGGGTGGAGGGAAGAAGGAAAAAGAGAAAATTAAGGTAAGAGAGAAACTTCTGAGGAATGACACCGGAGGTTGTCCTCTGACCTCTATACACACACACACAGGCACACTCACACAGAAACACACACACACACATGGGCACACTCACACAGAAAC
>NW_021604631.1:6019834-6048794 GCF_004785775.1 Grammomys surdaster
AGAAACACACACACACACATGGGCACACTCACACAGAAACACACACACAGGCACACTCACACAGAAACACACAAGTCAGACCTCCACTTTTGTCTTGTCTCTTTTCTTTCTGGCATTGTGCCTGTCTCTTTTTCTTTTTTATCTTTCCACGCGTTCTTTATTTCATGTACTCCTCTTTTCTGTTTTGATTCTGTTTCTTTTACAAATCATGATATAGCCCAATTTTGTTTTTGCCATTGTCTTATTAGGGTGTTTTTCCCCCCTGTAGTTACCCTTAATAAATTCATTTGTATTTCTGCTTTCAACTATTGCTTGGCTTCAATGATCTTTTTAAAGAGAGTGGTATTTAATAATGACACTTAAGTGACAAATATCACGCCCACAGAGAATTTTGAAAGAGTAGATAGTGCATTCAAATGAGCAATGGTAGCAGCTATAGCTTTAAGGGCAAAGGGTAGACCAGAACAGAGACTTGGCAGGGCAAAGGGGATGTGACTGTAGAACAGACACAGCAGCCTCAGAGGACTTGCATGGACAAGGCTGGGTTGACAGAGAAGCAGTGTTCATTTTCTGCTCTGTTTTGAGGAAAAAAAAAAAAAAACAAGCAGATACCCCGGCAGGAGTGTGGGTAAGGCAAGGTGATGTCCAAAGAGCACCCAGCTGAAAGGAGCTAAGGAGAAGGAAAGGACAAAATGCAATCCACCAATGCACAAGAAAGAAACTGAAAGGAGAGGTGTGGGGAAGGCAGAGCAGTTTTGCTGGAGGTTGCTGGAATGGTGGGCTGGGGCGGACTTGTCCTGAAGAAGTACTTCTAAGAGTTAACAGGCCCCGCAGAGGACTTCCTGTGATGGCGGGAAGGCAGGTCGGAGCCCCTTGCCTATATGCAGCTAGCGCAGGCTGAACTTGGGCAAACTAGGCAGAGAAGGTACCCAGAGAAGTTTGGAAAGAGAAAGTAGCAAGGAAAGCTCTTTATAAGGCCAGCACATCCTGTTAAATCAAGCCAACCTGGCTCAGGGGCGAATCAGAGGGTCTGGGCATCACTGTGTGTCATGTTTCTATTGAAAATTTCCCCTGCTGACATGAGCCTGCCCTATGAGACAGGCCCTGGAGGGGTTGACACTCATGGCAGAGGACTGTTGGACTGACACTGACCTGCAGTTGGTAGTCACCTCTTCATCGCCAATCCCAACATCCTTCCTCAGCTTCTCCCCTGCTGGGTCTCTTAGGCAAACATCAGACAGTCATTTCTCTTCAGTCACTCTCCTCTCTCTGCAAGCTGTTTCAAATTTCCCTTCAACTTTCCTGGTTCTCTCTCTCTCTCTCTCTCTCTCTCTCTCTCTCTCTCTCTCTTCTTGAGAAATTCAATTCATTAGCTGTCCTGTGACTGCTTATTTTGTGCTAAACCTCTATGTAGCAAAAGGCAGGAGTAGAAAAGTCACGGCAGGAGTAGAAAAGCCCTGGCTTTTGAGGTGCTGAAGTTCAAAGAAAAACCATCAGTGAAAGAGCACAAAACAGTACGAGGAGCACAGTCATGACAGGGATACCTGTGGGCTAAAGGGAGCTCAGCAGGATGAATGGCAAGGAGTATGTTTGGGGCAGGGGTGATGGCACATCTGTACCCAGCCTGTGGATTCTGGTGGAGGACAGCAACATAGAAAAGTCTGTGCGACCAGGATCTGTTTAAAGAAACGAGAATACCGCCAAACAGGAAACTGGAGGGGGGAGGCTGTGGTTGAGAAGGACACTGGGGACATTATGCCAAGCGGAGGAACCTGCGCTGTATCAGATATGCACCAGGTGTGGGGAGAAAATGAGTGTGATTCTGAACATGTTGAGTTCAAGGTTTGTGGGATAGTCAGACAGGGGTGCTCAGCTGCAGGTGGGTGTTAGAATCTGGAGTTCAGCCAAGGAATCTTCCAGGGAAAGAAACTGTGTATAATATGTTGCTACTCCACGGGGGTGGGGGTGGGGCTGAGATCACACAGAGAGGTTATATGGTTTTGTTTGCCAAAGTTGTGGCCCTTGAGACACCTGCATCAAAACCCCATAGGAGATAACTAGAGATGAAGGATCTAGGCCATGTACCAAGACAACCGGCTCGGGAATCCAGGGGTGGTATGCATTTTAACGTATTCTCACTGGCTTAGATTTACCTAGTGATACTCTGTAGCCACTTCCTTTGAGGGGAGGCAAGATGCATTGTTTTTTTTTTTTTGCTCATCCTTGATGGACTACATCTGTCTATGCTCTTCTGCTCTGCTCTGCTCTGCTCTGCTCTGCTCTGCTCTGCTCTGCTCTGCTCTGCTCTGCTCTGCTCTGCTCTGCTCTGCTCTGCTCTGCTCGCTCTCTCTCTTGACAAGCTCTGTGTTGGTTCTTTAGGCTGATCTTTGCATTGATGGACCAGTCCTAGCTCTGGCCCCACATTTCCAGCAGTCTTCTAGAAACCTCTACCAAATGGAGCTCAACCGCTTGTCCTGGAGAACCACCATCCTCTGGTGCTTCCACAGCCGTCTCAGATGCACAGTACCACCCCACTGTTTCTCTTCTTACAGGTCCTTCCCCTAGTTCACAGTCCCCCTCTCGACTGCCAGCACCAAGCCAGCCCCACGAAGACCCTGACTCTAGTCTTTTTTTCTTGACTGCATATAACTTGTTGATAAAATTGTCTTCTGCAAGCCACACTATCGTTCAGAGATGTTGAGTCATTGGCTTGCCTGCTCAGTAAACCTTAATTGCCTTAACCAGACACTGGAATCTCATTGCCATCTGCCCCAAACCCACCTTCCAATGTCATTCTCCACTCTTGCGCCACCTGTATCCTGAGCAGTGGCCACACTCCCTTAGTCCCTGCATACCCCCACCCATCTGTTTTCTTTACCTTTTCAGACCCAGTGGAAGTTCTTTCAGGAAGCCTCGCCTGACACCCCCACCTGCATCCCAGCAGTTAGCCTTTGGTCTCCTCACAGCACAAGCTGGTTCCATTTTTGCAGTGCCATCCCATGTAGGAATAGAGTTATTTGCTTCACTTTTAAATGTCTTACCTTCCCCTCCCTGAAAACATCTGAACAAGAATGGAACATGGGGATATGTAGGGCTCTATTCTATCACTCCCAACAACAGGGCAATGTGAAATTTATCTAAGCCTCGGTTTTCTCATCCGTGGAATGGGATAATGAGGTCTGCACTGGTAGAAATCAGCAGAGGACAAAAGCACTTTGTGAATGCCTTTGTGAAGTGCTGTAGTGTCAGATACGAGGGAGGGGCAGTATATTTCCGAGCATCTTTAAAGTGTGACCTGTGAACACAAAATGTAAGTGACTGAACGCAAGGAAGAATTTAGTCTTGGGGGTCACTCGCTTTCAGGTTAGCTAAGGTTCACATATTTCCACAGCTTCAAAGTTTCAGGATTCCTTTTGCTTAGTTTCCTGGAGCTTTTTCTCTATGGAGCAGGCCCATGAGGTATGCGACTTGGGTTTGATTTGAACAGCAATATGCCTGCCCCAGGAGTGATAATCAAAGACAATTTAGTAAAGCAATCATGTCGCAGTAGCAGCCTGTTTCTAGCCAAGCAAGTAAAAGGTGAAATTTGGGGCTACCGGCAAAGCGGTTTCGTTTTGATAAGAATATTCCCTAGGAAGAGACTACCTCTTCCCACCCCATCCCCGATCCCTCAGCCTGGTCTAGTAGGAAGGGGTACTAAGTTGCTGCTGGAGGATTGAGGAGTCAGAGAGGCTGGGGGTGAGGAGATGAACCCGCTTTGAAAGTGCTGATCTCTGATCTGATTGACAGAAGACTTCCGTGAATGTTCCTGTCACAGGACAGCCCATCCTCACAGCTAATAGCATCTTAATTTCTTTAAGAAATCAATTTTGTCATTTCTTGATAGTATTTTTATCACAGTTGACATGTAGCTCTTTAAAAATATTTCTACAGCCTCAAAGTGTAAAAAACTAAAAAAAAATAAATAAAAAGAAAAAATTTTTTAGAAGAAACAAAGGATCCTTTGTTATAGAATCCTGAGGATTTTTTTTTGCTGTATGTGTGAGATGAATTGGAATTTTAAATAATTTGCAATATGGCAATATCTTCCATTCACATTCCATTTGCCCTGGGTGGTACTTAATCAGCAGTCAGAGTTGCCAATTTGCTTATCTTTTCTTTAGGAGACAGACACTGCCTGGCTGATTCGAGCTAGTTTATTTTATCTCCTTGAGGTGGATACTTAAATAGAAAGCAGAACAACAAAAAGATCTCTCTCTCTCTCTCTCTCTCTCTCTCTCTCTCTCTCTCTCCCCACCCCCTCTCTTTTACACACACACACACACACACACACACACACACACACACACACACACCATACTTTCTTGGTCCTTCTGACATTATTTCATTGATTCCTGACATCGGCTGCGTGTCACCCAAGCAATCCCAGCACTCATGAGGAAGAGAAAGAAAGGTCAAGACTCTGAGGCTAGGGTGGTAATGCAGAGGTAGAGGGACTGCTGCATATACATGATGTCCCAGGTTCAATCCCCAGTACCACCCCCATCTCACCCACCCATGCCCAAATTTTGAGGCTAGTTTGTGCTATGTAGAGAATTCCAGGCCAACCTAGACAACATAGTGAGATCTTGTCTCAACAAAATGAAAATAAGCCTTTAACTATTACGTACTTGGAGAGTAGAGAAGGCAGGGAAGCCTAAGGGTTAGAATGGGCTGATAAGCAGCAAGATGCCACCATGGGGCACCAGACTCTGAGTATTAGACAGAACCAATGGCTTGAGGATGGCCAGGGAAAGAATGTGCTGGAAACTTTGGCCCCTGGGACATTACAGGTGATGCCTTTCCTGGACACCCCATTTAACAACCTGTTTTATCACCCTCAACTTGAACCATTTTTCTTTTCCTACTATTTGTAACCCTTGGGTTGTTTGTTTGTTTGTTTTGTTTTTTATTTCTGTTTTGAGAGAGAGAGCCTCAGACAGAGTGCTGTCTTGAACTCTGTAGAGCTATATACATTCGGGATAACCTTGAGTTCCTGATCTTCTGGGTGCTAGGATGACAAGCTTCTAAGAGACACTTTTAAGTGAGGGAAATAAAAGGCATAGCATGGCTGCAAAAGAAACTAAGTCTATTGACATAGTTACTAAGTATCTGCTTATTGATACACTAAAGAACAAGATCTAACCAGATGCCCAATAGCTACAAAGTAGCAATGAATAGAAACAATAGTTCAAGATATCTGTAACAGTTGCCAAAAAGATAAAAAAAATAATCTGTGATTGCTGGTAACAAAGTTATTATTAGTCTGCTCATGGAATGCCAAACTCAACCTTGAGGTTTTAAGGTCAATGCATTGAAAAATGTCCCTGGCCCCTGTCTATTCAAATTCATAGATCCCCTGATTGCTAATCTACGAGCAAACCTTTGTGCATCTGGGACTCTAAGATAAGAGTTCTCATTCTAAACCACAATGTCTCACACCTATAATCCCAGCACTTGGGAGTCAGAAGCAATAACATCACTTTGAGTTCAAGGCCAGCCTGGGTTACATAGTGAGTTCAAGGTGTCTAGACTGTGTGGCATTCTGGGTTTAAAAAAAAAAAAAGAAAAGAAAAACAAAATTCTATTCTTATCCTAGTTCCCTGAGTGTATGTGTGTTTGTTTTGGGTTTTTGTGTTGTTTGTTGTTTTTTTTAATTTTGTTTCCCTGTATAGACGTAAAAATAGACGTAAAAGTCTTCTAACGTCACAAATTATTTACTTATTTCTTGTTTTTAAATTTCATTTTGTATTGTTCCTATAAAGATGTAAGCTTCATGCAGTATCTGGCTGTTCTGCTCACTGACGGGTGATGACCACAGAGAAGGCTCTGTGTCATCTGGCTCATTTGTTAACTTTTCGGTGACTTGGGTTTTTATTTTGCTTGTTGTTGTGTTTTATTTTACTTTCCCCCCATTTATTAGTCAATCATTAGAGGATTTACTACATGCCTTGTTCTGTGATTTGTATGTACTAGTATTCCAAGGGGGGGGGGTCGGGCAGGGAAGACAAGTAAACACAGGGTACAGCCAAGGTAGCATGATCATGCTCTGATGAGTTGATGACAAGGTGCAAGACGCAGGGGACTCCTGTGGCCCACCAAATCCACTCTTAGCATACGGCCACAGTCAGGAAGGAAAAAGGTCATCCCAATGAACTTTAAATAAATCTCCCCGCTCCTCCCTCTTTCCCTCTCTCCCTCCTTTTTCTCCACATCTGGAACAATACCAAGGAGGATCTAAATTCACAATCCATGCCAAGAGTTAGGAAATCTCTTTTCCACCCCCAGCTATCCCAGGGCTTCCTCCTGTGGATTAAATTAAACTCTCACCTTCTTTCCAGGGGTGAAGAAATTGGGCAGGGTAAGGATTTCAGGGTTCTCTTTGGCGGTTAGAGGAGAAGAGGGCTGTGGCCACCCTCTTACGCTGATTTTGCCCACACCCAGGAGCACGCGGGCTAGGGATCTGGTAGAGGGAGAGACATGAAAAACAGAGCTTTGGTGTTAGGGAGGGAGGAACTGCGCTCAGCAGCAACTCTGTGGAATGAGAGCTCATAGGGCTCAGCTGAGAGACATTCAGTGTGACTAGAGCATAAGGGCAGACCAGGAGGCTGGTGAGAAAGGCTGAAGGGAAAGAGGGGAGGGAGGGAGATCAGAGAGGAGCAGGGTGTATCAGGCAAGGCTTCCTAAACCAAGTCAATGAGCTGGGATTTGCTCAGAGCTAATGGGAAGTTAAGCAGCCGCCAGATCAGCTACAGGTGGTTACAAACTTTTATTGGCTGCAAAGAGGCCTACATCGAGGAGACAGTATGAGGGGCCATTGTGATGGGAAGGGACAGTAGAAATTGCTAGTTTCAAGAGACTTTTCAGAGTTGAAGTCTATATAGTTAATGACTAAGTGTGTGTGTGTGTGTGTGTGTGTGTGTGTGTGTGTGTGTTAACTAGAGGTCAATCTTGGGTGTAGTACCTCAGGAGCTGTCCCCTCTTGTTTTTGAGACAAGGTCTCTTACTGAACCTCAAAGCAGGGAAATGTTACGTGCTTTATCTTATGTATTTATTTGTTTATTGTTGCATATGTGTAATATGTGTGCATACAGGTGTACACATCAAAGAATATGTGTGAATGTCAGAGGACAAACAACAGAGTCAGTCTCCTTCCTTCGTTAGCTCTGGGGATCGAACTCAGGTTCTCAGGTCTGTAGAGCAAGTTAGTGCCTTTATCTGCCAAGCCTTCTTGCCAGCACTCTTCCTGTATACTTTAAATCATCTCTGGAGTACTTATCCTAATACAATGTAAATGTTGTAAAAGGAGCCATTATACTAGACTGTTTAGGGAAAACAGGAACATGCTCAATATAGATTCAATTAAAAAAAAATCCTGACCAAGGATACAGGATCCTCACATATAGAAGGCTGACTGGCTGCACACACAGACCATAAAACAGCCCAAATACGGTGCATTGGTACCCTCCTGCAGAGAATGAGCCCTGCTTAGCAACTCCAAATCCTCCAGAGACCAAGGGTGCAGCCCAGAAACAGGGCTAGTGCCCCTGGCCTGTGCCTTGGTTCTCTACCATGCTGCAGAACTGCCAAACACATGTCCCCAAACCTGAGAACCGTGGGGCTGGAATCCATTCTTGGACTTTAGACCTGTCCCTCTTTTCTCTTCCTTCTTTCTTCTTCCTCCTTTTCCTCCTCCTATCCTCATCATTTTTTTTTTTTGATAGAGTCTTCCTATGTAATCCAAGATGGATTCAAACTTGTGATCCTCGCACCTCAGCTTCTGAGCACTAGGATTGCAGTCAGGCGCTACTATATCCAGCAAGACCGAAGTGAAGCCTAAGGACCTCCTGCCTCAGAGATGCCTACAATTCAAGACTGTGATCATAGAGCGACTGAGCAGTCCCTAAGGACTGTGGACTCCTAAGCCACTCCCCCAGGAAGCAGCCTTGGCCAATCCACTTGCTCTTTTGAGAAGCAGAGAGACAGGTGACTGTATAGAAGAGGACTGGGATGCTTACCTCAGCATGCAGCACTCCTGGGAATGGCTGTGGGGGGGTTGGGGTGGGATGAGAAAAACTAGGAGGATTTAGGTGTTAAGGCTGGGAATGCAGAAATGAACCTGGCATCCAAATACTCATGCCCAGGAGATGGCCCTGCCCAGACAGCAGAGACCTGTGAGGCAATAATGGGTGCAGAGTAGGACTAGATAGTATGCTGGCCCTGGACTGGGGATGCCTTTAGTGCCAGGAAGAGGAATTTGAATTTAATTCAATAAATCGATAGAGGAACAGTGAATATTTCTGAACAGGAATACAAGTTGAGAGAGACACAAAACGGGGAAGGAATGGTTGGGAAAACTTTAATGTTTTAAGTCTGAGTAAGAAGCCATTTTATAAACTATCATCAAAAGAGATGTCTGATCTCCTTCTCTACTTCTGTGTATGGGACAACCATTGCTTTGCTCATCAAGGGTCCTGATGTGATCATGTGTCATTCTTTCCTGCCTCAGCACCCCATCAGGCATGTACCTTTGTCCTTTCTTTTTTTTTAAAAAAAAAATACAATTTTTTTAATCCTTTGAGAATTTTATACAATGTATTTTGATCATATTTACCCTAACTTCTTGTCTTAGGTCTTACTGCTGTGAACAGATACCATGACCAAGGCAAGTCTTATAAGGACAACATTTCATTGGAGCTGATTTACAGAGGCTCTGTCCATTTTCATCAAGACAGGAGCATGGTAGCATCCAGGCAGGCATGGTGCAGACAGAGCTGAGGGTTCAGCATCTTCATCTGAAGGCTGCTAGTGGAAAGAAGACTGGCTTCCAGGCAGCTAGGATGAGGGTCTTAAAGCCTACATCCACAGTGACACACCGACTCCAGCCAGGTCACACCTACTCCAACAAGGCCTCACCTCCAAATAGTGCCACTCCCTGGGCCAAGCATATACAAACTATCACACTTCTCCCAGATCCATCCCACCTCCCTGACCACTCCCAACTCTGTTCTCCTCACCAAATCCTATTCATACTGCCCATATACTCATGGACACAGAGCTACTGGCTGGAGGATGGTCAATCTGTCATGGGCTATAAAAACAAAACACAACAAAACAAAACAAAAACCACTCCCAACTCAGCCAGAAGTTGTCTATTCAATAGCTCCTCAGTTAGGGGTGGGACCTTGTTAGTCCCCCTCCCTCGTGCTAGAATGTTAACTGTCTCTAGCCTGTGCAGCTGCTATGAGTTCACGAGTGGCCCTATTATATCCCAAGACCCTATAGTTTTGGTCCCCCTTACCTTGTGGTTCTTATAGCCTTTCCACCCTCCTCTGTAATGGTCCTTGAGCCTTAGTGGGTGGTGGTAGTCATAAAGATGTCCCGTTTGATGCTCAGTACTCCACTGACACTCTCTGTACTTTGTTCAGTTGTGTGTTACTGTGCTAGCTGCCATCAGCAGCACAAAGAAACTTCTCTCCTGAGGTCTGAGGACCGCACTAATCTATGGGTTTAGAGATATGGATTTGATGGCAGTTTGATACTATGTCTATTTAGTAAAATAATGACAGTAAATTCATCTCTGGGGGACTATGAACACTCTACCTTTGGAGCTCTTGTAATAGTTAGAGAAATCACAAAAATGCCTATAGTCTTCGTGGGCTTGATGGACCAATGAAATACATGGCCCAGCGGGTGTGATTTGATGGTCTCCTTTGTACATCCTCAAGTCCATGTATCCTAAATTGTGTTTTTCCTTAGAGCATCTTTAGGGCTGGGTGGGTTTCTCCATCAAGTCTTACTGATCCCAGTTGTGACAGTAGATCTGAGCAGCTCTGTTGGGTAGGCCCATGGAGAGACAAATGCTAATGTCTCTCTGTGCTCCTGTATTTCCACCACATACACCTCTCTGTGACCGTTCCTCTTTGCCCCTCAGACTTGTGACAATCAACTTTACATCACACTGTTTCATAGAGATCTTGGGTTTGTCTCAGTCATGAGGCTGATGGAACTTGAGTTTGAAACACGTGGAAGGGGAATGAGGCTCGTTTAAGTTTAAGATGGAAGCATTCACACCACAGATATGATTTTTGAAGTCCTGGTCATTCCCTTTCACTTCTCCAACATCTTTTCAGATGCCTTTAAGGCAAAAGCAGAAGAAACAAGCAATAAGCAACAAGCCAGGTCTGATGCCTAATCCCAGAATGCAGGAAGTTAAGACAGGAGTCTTGACTTCAAGGCCCACTGAGTTACAGAGTGAGTTTCAGGCCAGCCTATATAGAGTGAGAATCTGTCTCAAAAGCAAAAGGAGGAAAAACCCAACACAACCCACAAACAAACAAAGAGCCCTCAAAACTGGAATAATTATTTAGAAAGTTTCTACTCTTATCAGAATAACAGGAAGAAAGAGCACAAAATGGCATTCAAAAAGAAAACGGGCCCCTCAACTCTTGAGCAAAGGAAAGTAGAGTTGCATTTTGACTAAATGAAGTTCTAGCGTAATGAGTAAGATGTCTGAATGTCAGACGGCCCTTCTTTCTTGCTCTTATGTATCTAATCACATAGGTAAGTAGCTGGACTCCAGATTACATTTATATGAATTAATGGGTCCTTTGAAATTGTGTGAGAGGCTACTACACAGTTGACTGACATACAATCTGGATTATAGAAACAGCAAACACAATGGAAGTTTCTGGTTTTCACAGTAGACCTGTGTGGGTGATTCTTACAGTGTATCATTTCCAAGCCAGCAGACAGGAGAAGAAAGTGAACCCCGTTCCATGGGTAGAATCCATGGGCCAGGCCTAGGACTGGTGTCCTATCTTCTGTCCACACTACTTGGGCAATACTCAGTGCTGTGACTCCATCTAACCACAAAGGTGGCTGGGGGATGATCAAATATGATATGGCTTCTAAAAATAATGAGTTTGCACTATCTCTGTTGACCAATGGGAAGTGTCCATGATACATTAGTGATGAAGTAAGTTTCACAGTAAGATGTATCAGATGATATTTATAAAAGAAATGTGAGACTTCCCGGTGGTGTTTTATGCCTTTGCACAAGCACAGTGGAAAGCTGAGGAGGCTGACACACACCACGCTCTGACTATCTATCCATTTACAGGCAGGGTGGGGATGTTGGCAGAGATGTGGCACTTTGAATCTTTCTACATCTTTGAGTTCTGGCTTTTGTTTCACTTCTACTAATGATCACATACTTACTTTGGACTTTTTAATACGTGTGATTGTAAACAGGGTGTAGTGGAGGACTCCTTTCATCCCTGCACTCAGGCAGAGGCAGATGAATCTCTGTGAGTTTGAAGACAGCTTAATGTCCATATGAAGTTCCAGGCCAGTTGGGACTACATAGTGGGATTCTGTATCAAAAACACACACACAAAAAAAAATTTGAGAAAAACCAAAATACTTGATTTAAAACTATCAAAACAAAGAAGCATTTTATAATGGCTCATGTAAGCAGGTGGTGGGCCCTGTGAAATGTAGCAAAAAGAAGCAAAGAAGAAACAATGTAACTCTTTGTATGTGTGTACACCCCAACATATGTTCCTTTAGGAAGTTCCTTTTTTTTTTCAAAGTGGAACAGGTTACCTGACTAAATCAGGATATAGTACACAGATGCTGATTTCACATTTAGCAAGTTAATCCCTCAATATTTACTATATTAGCAGCTGGTATATCAAAGATTACTAAGTATTCTACACCTAAGTATTTAGGCCCTAGAATCAATCAATCTCTCTGTCTCTCTTTTTATATTGTTATATATCCTCTGATTTTGAGGCGGGAAATAATCAGTGTGAATCTATGGCTTGGTTAGACTGGATCAACTTGTTAGATCCTGGTAACTCTTGGGAACTCATAGAATAGACTTACCTAGACCACAAGGCTCAGACCTGGATCCTCCCCAGGACCAATACACAGAGATTCTTCTAAAAGCCAACCCCTAGGACGTCAGAAGAGTTGTGGGTCTCATCCACCACCTTTTTGCTTCTGGCCATTTTCTTTTCTGTGTTTCCCCTTTAAGTCTCAGAGGTTAAAGATTCTGGCTATTAATCCAATTCTTATGGAATGTGGCCCAGCATCTGGGTTGGATTTTTTGTTAATAAAAAACAAGCAAACAAACAGATATAGTGATCTATATCTCTAATTCCAGAACTTGGAAAGTGGAGTCAGAGTTCAAAGCCATCCTCAGCTATATAATTAATTTGAGGCCAGTCTGGGCTACATGAGACCCTGTTTCAAAAAAATAAACAGTCTGAGGAGATGGGTCAGAGGGTAGGAGCTCTTGTGAGAACAAGAGCGCCAGAGGGCAAATTCCACAGAAAAGTGGGTACTGGCCACAAGTTCCTATAACCCTAGCATTACGGTGGTAGTGGCCGGGCAGAAGTAAGCATGCTTCAAGAGCTTTAGCCAGTCAGTATAGCCAAAAGGTCCAGCTCAGTAAGAGACTTTTTCTCAAAAAATGAGGCTGTAGGGATGGCTTAGGGGTTAAGACTGTTGGCTGCTCTGCCAGAGGTCCTAAGTTCAATTCTCAGCAATCACATGGTGGCTGGTAACTATCTATAATCAGATCTGGTGCCCTCTTCTGGCCTATAGGCATACATGCAGACAGAACCCTGTATACATATAATAAACAAACAAACAAATAAATACATAAATCTTTTTTTAAAAATGAGGTGATGAGAGATAGAAGATGCCCAAAGTTCTGTGATGGTAGATCACAAAATAGACAAGGGCACTGATTTAAAAATGAGTGTGCAAACTATGATTTATCTAAACCATCTAGTATAATCCAGGGATCAAAGCAAGTGAGATAGCAAGTCAGCCACAGAAAGAGAACACTCACAAGTGCTACAACCAAGAGAAAGAAGCCAATGTGAAAAGCCATGGTACTGGATCCTTCTAGCTGGGACATTTGAAGACAGCCAAAGATATTGAAACACCAGATCAGTCCTCAATTGTCAGGGATGAGTGGGGAGAAGAGAGGGACAAAGAGGTGGGCACGGAGGACTTTTAGCACAGAAAAACTATTATTCTTGTTTACTGTAATGGAGCCATTACTGTAGATTGGTCAAAACCCCAGAACATACATGTAACAGGAAGAAGGAGCCCTAATGTAAACAGTGGAGTAGTACTCTGTCAATATTGGTTCATCAGTTGTAACAAATGTATCACATTAATACAAGATGTTAATGGCAGGGTAAAATCTGTATGAGGTTGGGGAGGGGGGACCCAAAGGGCCGTATGAGAATTTTTTTCTGTATTTTCTGCTCATTTTCTTGAAAAAAAAAATCTGCTACTAATCTGAAGATTTTGACTGAAACTGCTAATGACCACAGGGATAGCGATATTCTATCTGAGCCTGGTATGTTGGCTCATGCTTGTAATCCCAACAGTTGAAAGATCTAATATCATCTTTTGTGGTAACTAAAATGGCTGAGCTGAGAGACAAAACCTTACTCTGCCTTGCCTAATAACCATGGAGAACCCAGCTGGTTGCTGGAAGTTGCTTCATTATTAGGAAGTGTAAGACTTTCCCCACCAGTTAACCTGTATTTTCTGTCCCAAATAAGCAGTGCCCCCAACTCTTTACTTGTTCAGGAACTCTTTGTATTTGGAAGAGAGGCAGAGAGATAGGAGGGTTAGCCAACAGAGGTGGCAAATGCTACCGGTCACTCTGAAGTGTTTACTTACAGCTAAGATTGTATCCAAGCACCATAAAAGGACCTTACCAGACTCACAGAATCCCCCTGAATCCTGAGCATTGGTCTAGCTGAATAAAGTTTATTTGATTCCATCTATCACCTTCTCAAATAATTATGAACAGCATGTTTACCAGCTAAAGCAAAGAGACGCTTAAACTCTTCCCAGAACACTCCTGCTCTGCATTCCAAGTTCTTAGCCTGGGGGTCGCCATTGTGTACACACAATAAATCTTAGTGTATCAGGACTCCAGGCCGTCTTGAAGCTCTGATGACAGAGAATTTTTTTTTCTTTAACAGACAGAAGTCAGGGAGGGCAATCAAACAATGAGACTGGGGCGAGGGCTGCTCTGAATCTCTGAGCTGTGTGGGGGAGAAGACAGATGAAGCAGGAATTCTGAGAAAGATAACAAGAAGCAAGCCAGAGAGGAAAGAAAGAAGTTGGTGAAGCAGGAAGAGAATAAAGGACCGAAATAAAGCAGGGTGAGAGATAGAAGCTCATGTATGTGTGGGGGTGGGGGATGAGGGGGTCATCAAAAAAGGAAGTGTACCAGGAGGAAACCAGGGAGCACTGGGTAGGACACTGCAGGGAAGCAGGTACATTGTTCAGACTGCAGTACTTGCTGCCTGCCATCTGGCTTCTGAGATGTGTGAGCAAAGTAGAGGAGAGAACAAAATGCCGGTCAGGAACCCTGACAATGGAAACTTGTCTTCTATGGAGGTTTTGAGAAGTGTGAGACTAGAATCCACCTTTAGGGGAGACCAGCGCTTTTGTAAATGCCACGCATCAAAGCTCAAAGAGGGTGGTGTTTGCTCCCAAATCTTGATGGTTATGTTCCAGATAGAGTTTTTATGTACCACCAAAAATGCAGGATCGGAACTTTGCCCCTGAAATATGATAAAAAAAATCCAAACAAACAAACAAGAACCTTGAAGAAAACTAATTTTTAAAGAAAGATTGATTGTGCTGAGTACAACGGAGGAGGCCAATGGTTCTCAACTGTCCTGACGCTGCGACTCTGTGACACGATTTCCCAGAGTGCGGTGACCCCAACCGTAACATTATTTCATTGCTACTTCGTAAGTATAATTTTACTACTGTTATGAATTGTAATGTAAACATCTAATATGTGACTCCAATGAAAGGGTGGTTCAGCCCCAAAGGAGCAGAGACCCACAGGTTGAGAACCACAGAGTAGATGCTTAGTGAATATCACTAGATTCCAATCATCATCTTCGTCATCAAAGTCCTCCTCCTCCTCCTCCTCTTCCTCCTCTTCCTCCTCTTCTTCCTCTTCTTCCTCTTCTTTATTGTCATTTTCTGTTACTGGGTATTAAACCTAAGATCTTGCATATGCTAGGGAAGTCTTTTACCACTGGGCTATATGCCTAGTCCTTTAAAACTAACACGTTTACATTTTGAAGACAGGGTCTTTTGCTTATCCAGGATGGCCTTAAACTTACTGTATAGACCAAGCGATCCTCCTGCCTAAGCATCCCAAGTAGCTATAACTACAGATCAAGGAAGACCGAGTTCATTGTTGGAAAGGAGTCATCCTTTTTGACCTGGGGTGTGATCCATCTGCCAGCCAGACTGGCTCCAACACTTTCATCTGGTTCTAGATGACAATTGTCATCTAGGCATTTGTACTTGGGAACCTTGCCACCACTGGAAACCATGAAGAGGGCTGGCTGGCATCCCTCTGCCTGTATCCTTCTACCTGACCACTACCCTGACATCAGCATTATTGTCTTCCATCCGCCTGATTAATTCTCTCTTCTGGACCTCCAGAACCTGACACCTTGTCTCTATTATCGTTTAGTTCCTCCTTTGCCAGGTCTTCATTCACTAGACTCACTGTTTTGGACTGCACATAACCTAGAACAATGTGTCTAGGACAGCGGTTTTCAAACCTAGAATCTCTGAGGTACCCCTGTTCTCTACAGCACGAAGCCCAGCCTGCCTCATGCAACTTAGACAATGAAAGATTTCTACTGATTTCAAGTTTGCAGATGCTTAGGCATCATTCTGTATTCCCTCCTCTTCCTTAGACAGTTCTCTAGGTTGTACCTCTACAGTCTTACCTTGCCCCCCCCCCATCATCATCTCCATGGTTACTACCTTCACTGGAGTTAGCTCCATGCCTTATGATAACTATAACCTACTCCATCCTCTCTGCCCCTCTCTATCCTCCCAACTCTTTCTCCACACCGTGGTCAGAAGCAATCCTTTCTAGTGCAAGTCAGGTTGAATCATTCTGCCAATAGCTTTTCATTCAAATAAAGTCCCACATCTTTGTCAAAACCTCCAGGGTCCTGCCCAGCTCACTGCCAGCTTTCCTTTACCTGGATGTCTGCGGGTCCTACACTGGTCCCACTACCCCTGTTCCTGGCTTCCTGACAGGCTCTCAGAAGCATCCATTGTCCACCCTCTTTCTGCTTCTTGGCTGGCAGAACTCCCTATCATCTCTCTGGTGTTGGCTAAGTGTCACTTTCAGCCACCGTCCTTATTACCATTTTTTATTCCTTTGTCTATTTTAATCTTCATTTGCAATGACTTTGTTTGTTTCCCGCGTCTTAGCTCTCTCCCCACTGAACTCTCAGTATCAAGAGGGTCTGGGTCATGTATATCTTGGAAAGCATCCTTTATCTCCCAGCACAAGGCTCGGTGTTACTGTTTTTCAATGGTTCTCATATGAAACTCTCTCCCTTCTTTCTTCCAGCTCTCTGTGCCTTTCTCGTGTCCTCTTCTGCTCCCTCTAGTTCACATCTCAACTGTGTGAATTTTCAGTATTTTCCCAGTGGTTGCTTAATTTCTTTTATTACAAACAAAACCAAAAACTACCTATTAATGGAATTCAATCATGCTTCTTCATATATATGAGGAAATCCATTTTCATCCCTCTGTGTGTGTCTGTGTGCATATGTGTGCATGTGTGTGTGCATGCGCGTGCATGTGTGTGTGTATGTGTGTGTGTGCACTTAAGAGACCAAAAGAGGACATTGCTTCTTCCATAACTGGAGTACAGGTAGTTGTGAGCTGCTCTCATGGGTACCAAGACTAAACTCAGGTTATCTACAGGAGCAGTGTTTTTAACTCCTGAGTCATCTCTCCAGCCTGGGCTTCCCCTTCTCCTAGCAATGTGCTGTGGGGATTGTCTTCAGCTTGCTGTGCTGTCTCATTGACATTTATTTCTTCCTTTTACTTCTTCCTCCTGGTTCTTTTTATTACTCCAAATCAATTTCAGAAATAGTTTTAGCAGTCTTCAAAACAAAATAATCCTATAATGCTGGCATTGAGAGAGGGCAGAGAAGTGGGACCCTGAAGATCATTGGCCAGCCAGGCTAGCTAAATTAAAGGGCTTTAGGTTCTGTGAGGGACCCTGTGCTAAGCTTTGAGCCGTGTGCTAATAGATCAAAAAAGGAATGGTTTCCAAGATATATATGGTCCAGGCCTTCTTGACATTGAGAGTTCAGTGGGGAGACAGATAAGACACAGGAAACAAAAGGTAGAGAGAAATCAAGGAAAGACACCTGGCATAGATTTGCCCATGTGTCCATGTGCACATCCATGTACAAGTGTGCACACATACTAACAAGTATACACACATACCATACCACACACATACACACCCCACACACATATACTATACAACATACACACACCAAAACTGAATCGAAAACCAATCAACCAACCAAACAATCAAATCCTTCTTTCTTTCCTGCTTCCAGAAGTTCCCTCCCCTTTGCTTCTCACTACCCACCTTAGTACATATACCTGTACCTTGGCCCCTCTTTGCCCTACCTGTTTGTCCACTCTCCACACCATCCTAAAGAGCATTATGCCTCTAAAGATTTCACTGTCATCTGAAGATCTGGTGTCTGGTTCAGGGGCATAGCCTAGATATCTCCAAAGCTGCCTAAGTAGCTAGTTGTAGGATATTGTCAACCAAAGGTCTCCCAGATCAGACACCACAACTCCACATGTCAACAGCCACCAAGTCCTCCTCCCCCACAGGACTTGTCTCCTGCATGCTGACTGAATGCATGTAACCTCAATGTCACCTTTAGTTCCTGCCTTTGGCTCAGTTACTCTCTGACTAAATGACCCTGCCCCAACACTCCTCCCACATGTCTGCAAAGAAGATCACTTCTCTCCTAAAGTCTTTCGAAACCACAAGCTTCTGGTTTCTCACAAGGCTCCCAAAGGGTCTCTGGACCTCACCTAGCCCATTGTTGCTGCCTTAGGTTCCCAGATTTCTGCACAGCTTAAGGTTCCCGGTGCAAGCTGGCCCTGTCTGCTGGTAGGTGGTTGTGATGGTTGATCTTCATTGCCAACTTGATTTGGGTTTCAACCTGCCTAGAAAACACAGTGAGGCAGGAAGTCCTGTCACAGATATGGTGGCACTGTCCCATGGGCTGGGCTTCCAGACTAAATCAAAAGGAGGAACCCAACAGCACCAGAGCTTGTCACTCTCCTGACTATGGACACTGATTGGCTGTCTCTCGATTCTCTCTCCACAGTTACAGCTACTCTCAGCACCAAGCCTTCCCAACCATACTGGAGTTTATCACCTCAAACTATGAGCAAGAGAAACCCTTCCTTCCTTCCCTCGCTTTTGTCAGGTTCTTTGTCAGGATAAAGAAGAGAGGTACTAGCACAGTGTCCTTCTGTGCAGGGGTTAATTCCTGGTCCTTTGTACTTCCTGGTTTCACTGGTGAAAACCCTCCCACTGTGACTGGTTTTTGACATAAGCATGGTGTACCTGTTTGTGGACTTGAGAGAGATATACAGTAGCTATCATTAGATAATATTTCCACCAGGTGCAACAAACCTAAAAAGATCTCCCCAGAGCAGAGATAATGATAAAAATGTAATAAAATAATTAGGGCATTTTAATATTTATTATCTCCATTTCTCCACTTAATTATACATTTATACAATTTAATTTTTAACAATGACTACACTTAACAACCATTTGGTAAGATTCCAAAACACAGAATAGTCGTCTCCTCTCAGCCTGTTCTAGACAGCTGTGGGTGTGGCTCATTTCATCTCTTACCTGGAAGATCCCTGGTCCTTGAGGGTCGTTCTGCCCTTAAGCCAACTCGGCTGCACAGGGACATGCTCCTCTCCCACTCTAACAGAACTCTCACCATGTTATAAGGACAAGAGCCTGTTGTTCCTCTTGTTACAAGAGCATCCTGACATCAGAGGCTACGTTCCCTCTTTGTCATCTCAGTACAGTGCCTGATAGATGCCACAGTAGACACGGAGTGGGTGTTTTATGTTTGTAACATCTTTCTTTCATTATCTCTAGCTAATGACTTGAGAAACTGATACATGACAGGCCCTTGCACCAGGCATCAGTGAGGAGGAACAGTTTACTTGTACCTATTTGGAGTAGAGTAGGGGTTGCTCTCCTAGCTGGTTTTCAAACATGAGATCCTCTTACACATGACTATCATGGCTTAAACTGCAGAATACAAATTCACTAGTTGTGGGAAAGCAGTTGTTTTAGGCAGGGCTCTTGTGAAAAATAGAGTCAAGGGGTTGGTGGGTGGGTAGGTGCATGGATGAAGGAGACAAGAGGATCTCGCTACAAGGACAGGGTCGCATAGAAAGTCCCATGATAGGTTGTCTGGAACCTGGTCTCCTAGCAATTCCAGTAGTTTTGCTCAGCCCAAGTCTGAAGATCTCCTAAGCAGGAAACCGTGTGATACAGATCTCAGTACAGGGCCAAAGGACTGATAACTAGAGTAAGGTAGCGGTAGGCATTGAGTCCAGAGTCTAAAGGCAAAAGACTTTGGAATTCTGAGCCTAAAGGCTGGATGAAAGAGCCTCAGCTCTGAGATAGAAGATACACACTTGTTTTTCCACTGCCTTTAAGCTCTGTGGTGAGGAACACAGCCGATTTGATGGCCCGCCCACATTCGGGGCCAGTCTTCCCCACTCATGTCATTAACTCCTGTACCAGTTTCTCCTGGGCACACCCAGAGATAATGCTACACCAGCCAGCCAGGTATTCCTTAGCCCAGTCAAGCTGGTAGCTAAAACAGAACCACCACAATGACCAATTAAAGTGGCTATACTTCTGATGTTACATGGAATTCTAAGCGGTGGCCGAGTCTTTCTTACTGAATGAATATTGATTTCAAAATCACTTTCTGATGGACAAAAAGCCAGAAGAGTTCATCAGGAAGAGTTAGCTACCTGCTGGACAGAACAAAACCATGACTGAGCATCTATTGTGCGGCAGGTGCTATATTAACCTCTGCCATGGAATATAATTCACAGATGTACTGATATCATTGATATCAACAAGATGCTTGCTATTATGATGACATAGACTCTAATTAACAAGTCTTCCAAGAGACCTATATTTTTTTTTTCAGTCAATTAAGTGCATGGGATGTTATCTTTGGGCTCGTGAGTTACAAGACATCTATAGAAATTTAGCTCAGATCTTACCAGAATGAGTCATCGTGTATCCGCTAAAATTGTTTTATCCCTTACAAGGATGACTTGTTTATAAAACAGAATCTTTTTTGTTTTCTGAGCAGATTCCATGGCTCCATTAAGCAGCAGCCAAAGTCGCCGTTACTTCTCCAGAACAGATTTCAGTCTTAGCAAGATTTATATTTCACAAATAAATATTTAAAAGCAAACCATAACAGAGCTAAAACTAACCATGTCACACAGCCTCAAACTAGACCAGTTCATCTAGACTCAGATCATGAGGAAATCGTGTGTCACTGAAGCCCGAGAGAGATCAGAGTTTTTCCTTAAGGAAAAGTTTGTAGTTTTTAAGATTCTATATCTACAAATGGCCTCAATCTGAAAGGCAAAATCCAAAAATGGATTTTTTTTCAAATTTCATTCAAATTTGAGTAGCATCTAAAAAAAACTTAATTTAGAGTTGGATTCAACCTTATCCAATTTTGAATTAAATTTGTCAAAAATCTCTCTGAATACGGGAACATTATTTCTTGCTTCTGATAGGTATAGATCTCCATAGTCTCTGCATTCAGCCATTCTTCAGGTTTCCCTTTATGGTTACCAGACATTTCCCAAGAATCTTAGATTCTTGAGTTGGTAAGATGGCTCAGTGGGAAAAGGCACTTGCTGCCAAGTCTGATGACCTGAGTTTGATCTCCAGGGCCCACATGGCAAGACAGAACTGGTTACAGCAAGTTTTTCTCTAACTCACATGTACACTATGGTACATGCATGCTCGATCTCTCTCTCTCTCTCTCTCTCTCTCTCTCTCTCTCTCCTCTCTCTCTCATAAAATGTGATACAAATTTTTAAAAAGAAATTAAAGCTTCTTATCCAAAGATGAGGTATATGGAAGACTTGAGAGCCTCCCCATCCAATGAGACTGGTTATTTGTTTGCATGTGTACATGTATTCGCATACACCTGTGTGCATGCACGTTTGAATGCCTGTGGACACAGATGCATGTGGGTGCATGTGAATATGTGTGTCCAAGTGTGTAGAGGCCAGGTATTAACATCCTTCTCAGTCACTCTCTACTTTGTTTTCTGAGGCCAGGTCCCCTCCTAAACCTGGAACTCACTATTGCTATTCTAAGAATCCAATTTGCGCAGGGACTTTCCTGCTTCTGCATCCCAGCGTTGGGCTTCCAGGCAGACCACCGAGGCAGCCCAGCTTGTATGTGAGTACTGAGGATCTGAACTCTGGTTTTCACACTGTTGTGGCAAGCCCTTCATCCACTGAGCCATTTTCCCATAAATGCTTGTTTACTGTGTGAGACAGGGTTTCCGCATAGCCCAGGCTGCCCTCAGCTCACATGTAGCTGAGGATAACTTTGAGTCCCTGATTCTTCTGCCTCTACCTACTCAGTGCTCAGATTACAAAAGTACAGAGTTGGCTAAAAGAGATTGTTCAGAGCTGTGCGCATCCAGATTGTCCCCCCCGTACAAGTCAGAAGGGAGCAAGAGGGTTGCTTGGGAGAATGTTGCTTGGGAGGATTATCTGGGTCTGGGCTTGCTGACTGTAAGCTAGTCTGTAGATGCTACAGTACAGCCAAATCTCTTGAAAAGAGACATGGCAGAAATAACTTCTGGAATCAACATCTAGACACAGCGAAGACTGGCCAGGACGAGAGATATCTCGTGGTTAATAGTGCATGCGGCTCTTACAAGGGACTCAGGTTTGGTCCCAGCACTCCCATCAGGAAGCCTACATCCCCCTGTGACTCTGGGGATCTGACACCCTTTTGTGGCCTCCTTGGGTACTTGTATGCACATGGTACACACACACACACACACACACACACAATTTCAGAAAGACTGTGCAACAAACTGCTTGAGGGAAGAAGGACACAGAATAAAAATAAAAAGGAAAACACCATTCCATTCAGACAAGAGCCACACAGGAGGCACTCCAAGGATGGGGTTGCCAAGGACCTCTGAGCAGGGATAGTCCAGAACTTATGAAGTCAGATAGAATTGCTTTACAACCGTCTGTATAGAATCCTGGAGGATACTCTATTGTGATGAGAAAGGCCTCCACCAAAGTAACAAAGCCTGAAATTGGCCCACAGGACTCTGTCTCTGTGAGATGGGTCTTTTTTTCCCCAACCTTGTACTTCCTGGCCTATACCATCCAGAGCAATTGTCTTTCATAAATTTCAGGTACATGCCTGAAGCAGATGGTTGAAATGTAGGAATAGTCATAAATCTAGGTCCAGTGGCTTCCAGCCCTTATATTCCAGGCTCTCAGATGCTGGCCTCAGTATAACTGTCACAGACCAGTCTTCGGGTGGCAATTCAGTGTGTTACACTTGTTTCTTATCGCTACCCTTGAAAGCAGCCACGTGGGGAAATACCAAAATAGCTGACATCTTTCTCTGGATCATAAAAGGCTGGTGGGAGGTCTCTCCAAAGCAAAGGCAATCAGACTGAGACATTTTGCACTGTGTGGTCAAGGCCGAATTCCTACCAAGCAAGTACGCATAAACATAGAGACACAATGTCAGCCCCACATTTCAGGGTGACCTTTTCAGTCATAGACTCGGGGGAGGATGTACAACCGCAGAACAGTGGTCTTTAAATCAGATGCTTTGACCCAACCCAAAAGACTTTCCAGAACTCCCTTCCTATCATAATAATAATACATGTCAGGGCAGGGGAAATGGCTCTGTCAGTAAAAAGTTTGTCTTGTAAGTTTTAAGACCCCAAAAGTCATGTTAAAAAAAAATCCAGGTATGTTGATACATATGTGTAATCCCAGCACTGGAGAGTCAGAGGCAGGCAAATTCTTTCTGGCTAGCCATCCTAGTCTCCTTAGTGAATCCCAGGCCAGTCAGGGACCCTGTCTTAAACACGTGAACAAATACAACAAAATGAATGTCATCCAGGGAATGACAGCTAAAATTGTCCTGTGGCCTCTGCATGCAAGCACACACATGAGCACATACCTGTGTGCCTGCTCACACAGGAACACACACACATACACACACACACACACACACACACACACACACACACACAGAGAGAGAGAGAGAGAGAGAGAAGCAATGCATGTTCATTCTAAATGTTAAGTTCAGACAGATGTAAGGAATAAAACACCTTTTGCATTTGCCATGTGTACGTGCCAAGGCATCTTTCCCCCTTTGTGCCTAAATGAAAAAAGAGCTGTTCTCAGAAAACAAGAGTAGGAGACGAGTAGGAAGGGCAGGTAAGAAGAAGCAGAGGTTGATGATCCTGACTCTACCTTTCCATTCCTGCTTGGAAAGGACAAAGAGCTGCAGTATCCTTGTGTGGAGAACTGGATGCTTGCTCAGCCTCCTGAGAACAAAGGATGGGCATTCCACTCCCACCCCTTGAGACTGTGCCTGCAAGGTGAACCCCCTGGGGAGGCCCTCATGCTATTTACATTGTGGGAAGGGGGGAAAGGGCGGGGATGAATCCTTTCTATCCAGTATTCCAAAGACCACCCAGATTCAGCCTAACACTTGGGAAGCTGATTCAGAAAGGTCATGAGTTTGAGGCCAGACTGAGCTGTATAGCAAAAGAGCCTATCTCAAAAGTTAAAAACAAAAACAAAGAAACAAGGCTAGGTGTGGTGGTACACCACTTTGATCCCAGCACTCAGGAAACAGAGGCAGGTGGATCTCTGTGAGTTTGAGACCAGGTTGGTCTATGTAGGGAGTTTCAGGACATAGTAAGACCCTGTCTCAAAAAACAAACAAACAAACAAACAAAACAAAACAACAAAACAAAACAAAACAAAACAAAAAACCCCTCACTCCCCAAACAAACAAACAAACAAACAAACAAAAATTCCCAAAGAAACCAAAATCCCTCTGGGCCTCTGGTCAAGGGTTGGTGAAATTCATGTTCTACTGAGCTGATTATGGCTTCCTGGAAAGTTTGAGGGTTGAGGGTAAGTCCAGGCTTCTTGGGTTTTTCAGAGCTTTCTTACTTAAACCCTGTTTCTTGGAAAGAATACCGACTATAGACTTATGTCCTATAGTCTTCAAACTGTCCACAGATACCCAACCGGGTCCATGTTACTGCCTGTTTGTATGTCCCTGAAGCCACCTTCCCTGCGGTTCTAGACTCTGATAACTCTACAACTCAAGGACTAGGACTTATCCAGATTATTACATTCCTTATTCATATTAAACTCTGACAAATACTAGGTTCTGTGAAGACAGACACAGAAAGTTGTGACATTTGGGATCGATTCCTAATGAGAGATGAATGAGACAAACAGTGGGGACCTCCTGGTTCCTGCCTGCTCTCCATTCATCAAAGAGTGTTTTCTCCCTTTCTGTTGGTTGGGTATTGCTTCTATCCCTTCTGTCTCCCTTTAACTGTTTCTTTGGGGTAGGTCATAGGATTCAGTGTTGCCTTTACCAGCGTCTGTGCTTCCTGTCTGGCATAGAGGAAGCTCCATTCAGACAACATCAGCTTCTCATGGCTGGAAATCATCCATCTGTCTGTCTAGCGTTTTGAGAAGCCATATCCAGACTTCTGCTCATGTCTTGTTCGCTCGGCCACAGCCTGGGCTATCGATCTGTTCTTCATGAAGATTTAAGTCTGGAGCACATGGCTCTGTCCCTCTGTCCCTTCCCTTCCTCCTCCCTCACTGTTGGGGAGATAGCCAGTGTGGGTGATGTATTCTGGGCTCTGACTATTCTTCCTACCGTGACAGCCATGATGGACACTATCAAGTTGGAAGGCGGTAACAGTTTCTAGCCTTGTCTTCACTTAGATCACTGGGCCGGTCTGTTAACAGCCTGCAGTGTTCTCTCATCACAGCTGGGCCGGAATCAGGAGATGGCCGCTGCCATCAGATGAAAGAACAAGTGTGGACGTCCCAGTACAAGATGGCACAGAGAGCTCTGCAGAGCTCCAGTGAGAGTCCTGGCATCTCACTGACTGAGATGCCAAAGCCAAACAGCCTAGGAACCGCTGCTTTCTGAGGAGGGGGAGGATTTCAAGTTCTCACACGGTTGCTCCATCCTGTGACCTCCATTTCCGTCTGATGTCCTGGTCACCGGGTCTTCCACTAGCCCTGTCCTTCAGCCTGCCACTCAGTGGATACTCTATGGTATCTTGATTAGGTGATGGCATTAGGTCCTTCAACCCTAAACACAAGTTCAAGTTCTGCCTCAAATCCACATTGCACTCCTGTTCTATGGCTGTAAGAGAATCATAGGGAGAGTGTGTGTGAGTGGAGAGAGTGCTTGATTGATTTTGCAAAGCAGCCCTATGAGGCTCCCAGACCTTACCTTGGCAGTTTTCCTATTTCTAGGTAGCTTGGCCAAGCAGACAGAATAATGTGGTCCATTCCATGGGGGAAGGCCGAGTCTTCTGACATGAATTATTCTAATCGACAGTTTATTTCAACAAGCAAATGCAGTTGAGTTAACAGAGCCCAAACTGATTTTGTTGGTAAACATCACCCAACTGTTTTCTTATTAATTTACCTTGGCAACACCTCTCCATCGTGCAGTTACGTGGGATTTTAGACCCATACTTACACCCATCCCACACACACCTTATGCTCCCTCATCTTCTGCTACTGTGTTGAGGGAAAGGACACTCTTCGGTTTCTGCAGAACCTCGTATAGTGTTATTGGGAGATGACAAAGACACTGTTCCAAGGGGTGTGGTGGCAGGCCCAGGGCGCGAGGAGAGGCCACCTGGAAAAGAGAAGGTGTTAAGAGTCCCTAGGCCAGGTGTTTTCTGGATTTTCATTCAGTTGCTGGGAGTAAGGACAGGCTTTAGAATTTTAAAATGTCTCCCCTTGAACTATAAGTACTGGGAGACAGGAAGAGCTGAGAGACACAATATCCTCACAGCTCAGATCAGCAGCAGCAGCCCCTGGGAAGTTGTTAAAAATGCAAGTTCTCAGGTCCCAATCTAGACTTACTGAGTCTGAAGCTCTGCTGTACAGCCCAAATGTCACTTTGCAGGGGAGTCCCACGAAATCAAGTTGAAGATCCAATGTACTAGAGACCAGGCGCTTCAGATAGTCCCTTAAAACTAACTGTCCTCAATGAACAGAATCAGAAATGAAAAGGGAGAGCCGGGCAGTGGTGGTGCATGCCTTTAATCCCAGCACTTGGGAGGCAGAGGCAGGTGAATTTCTGAGTTCAAGGCCAGCCTGATCTACAGAGTGAGTCCCAGGACAGCCAGAGCTACACAGAGAAACCCTGTCTCAACCCCCCCCCCCCAAAAAAGAGAAAATTCTAAATAAGAAATGAAAAGGGAGATAAAACAGTAGAAACTGAGGAAATTAAAAAAAATCATCAGATCCTACTACCAAAGCCTATATTCAGCAAAATTGGAAAAATCTGGATGAAATGGACATTTTCTAGACAGATACCAGGTACCAAAGTTAAATCAGGATCAGATAAACCATCTAAACAGTCCCATAACCCCTAAAGAAATAGAAGCAGTCATTTAAAATCTCCCAACCAAAAAAATCCCAGGACCAGATGGATTTAGTGCAGAATTCTATCAGACCTTCAAAGAAGACCTAATACCAATACTCTTCAAACTATTCCACAAAATAGAAACAGAAGGAACACTACCCAATTCATTCTATGATGGCACAGTTACACTGCGTATTCTCCCTTGGAAATGGAACAGTTTCTGCCTAATCAGGAACTTGTTACAATTTCCTTTCATAGAGGACTTCATAAGAGATTTTTTTTCTACTTCTATCATGTTTAATGTTCCAAATAGATTTTAAAAACTGGTTGAGTGCATATTATTTTGAGGTTCAGAAGACATCATGTATATTTAAGAGACATTTAACTATTATAAATTATTTTGATGACTTAAAAATGTTAATACTGAGTTGTATATTTTAAAATAAATTTTATTAGTATAATAAAAAATACTACTAAAAAAAAAATAACTGTCCTCAGGGTTGGGGAGATGGCTCAATGGGTAAAGCACTTGCTGAACAAACCCATCAACCTGAGTTTGGATCCTCAGAACTTGTGTAAAGCTGGACCTGGTTGTTCACACATCCAGAATCTCTGCACTTCTATGACAGGATAGTAGACAGACCCAGGAGAACCCTGGGAAGTTTGAACCCTGTCTCAACAAACATGCATCTATACCCAGGGTTTTCCCAGAGCCTCCATGTGCTTGCTGCGGTACACAAATACACATATGAACGTGTGCCATGTCATAGGGCCACGTCAGACCCCTCTGCCCACAAACACAAGAGTAACTGGCCTCCATCTTCCCCACATCCCTCAGAAATCCCATCCCTGGTTCTTGCTTGCAGCCTCAGAACTTTGAAGTCTTCCCCTCAGAGCTCTGTGTCCTCACAGGTGGGGTGGGACTTAACTCCACAGCATTCCATGGGGAGCAGAGTAGACACAACAGTTTTTCAGTGGGTAAAAAGTCACGAGCCCCATGAAGCCCCTGACTTTTTCTACTGTGACAAGTAGTTCTGTGTTTTTGTCATGTACACAATGTTCTCTTTTATTCAACAGCCCAGCCCAGGCTTCTGGGGCACTCTTTTTTTTTTTTTGGTCTTCAGCCTCTCTAGTTCTATTTGAAGAACATTCCAGAACCTGCCCAAGATGGCTGTCACAGTCTCCCGTGTGTAGCCTCAGCCCTGTTTATGAGACTGTGTGGGTCTCCAGTCTGTGAGTCTCTCTCCATCCCTAGCTGTTTAGCATGGGTCTTTCTCAACACCACTCCGGGCCCATCCCCACTCCCAATCTACCTCTTTCAACACATGTGCTTGAACACATGCCTGCCCATACATGCACACACACACACACATGCATACCCACACACATGCATGCCCACGAGAATCTTAACCAGAAGTCTGGCACCTTCGGGGTAAAGTCCATGCTTCTTGGCCTGGTATCCAGAGGCCTCCATCTGCCGGCACCTCCCTGCATCCAGCCTTATCACTCTTTAGCCTTCTTTGTGAACCCTGCCTCCAGTCAGAAGGGTCTACTTGGGAACCCTTGATAAGATAAGCAAGCAGAACTAGAGACAGTGAGTCCAGAACAGCCACGGGCAGCTTCCAACGCTCAGGTTCAGAACAGATTCACTTGGATCTTTGCGTTAAATAGTGCAACCTAGAGAACGTTCTGGAGAGAGCGGTTTCAACAGCTCCAGAACACGGTGGTACTTTCTTTCCTTCTGGAAGGTCACCCATGATAGCTTTCTTAGGACATCTAGTTTTGAGTAGTAACTTGATGGCTATTGTCTAGAAAATGTCCCCGCTGGTTAGATTATGGGAACACACTGCAATTTGCTGGAGTGCTACCACCTACCCTCATAACCCAAAGAGCACTATTGCCACCTGGTGGCAGCTACCTAAAACACAGGCAAGAGTTCATTTCATTCGTTCCTTCACTCATTCAACATTCCGTGAAAGGTTACTGAGTGACAAGCAGGCATCTCCTGGCCGCTGGAGGGACAACATTGGACCAGATATAGTCTTCATTGGAAGCCTAACTTATGTTTGGAGTATAAGTATATAAGTATATAGAGGTAACCTCGGTAGTATAGGTTTGAGGTGCTATGGTAGGAAAAAATGGTTAGGCTGTGGTTTCTGGGATATTCTGGGGCCCTTTCTTGAGAGGCATCTACTCTTGAGTAATGAAGATATATAGGAAGGAATCTAGCCTATGAAGATAGTGAGGTGTAGGTGACCCAGGGCCTGTCATAAGTTCATGAACTAG
>NW_021604631.1:6048804-6056231 GCF_004785775.1 Grammomys surdaster
GCCTATGCATGCAAGTGCTCTGTCCCTTAGCTCCAGCCTTAGGGAAAATCTTTTCAGTTCACACTGTTGTTAGGGTATGGGGAACTGAGCCTTGGTTCAGGCAGTACCAGATCCCAGAGGGTCTGTGAGGTAGGCCAAGATGAATATCACATGCAGACAGACCCAGAGTCCCGAGGAGACTGGGACCAGGCTCCTGGGAGCTGGATAAAACAGAACCCAGATCTCAGCTGAGCCTCTAGGAAGATGAGAACACTGGTTGAAGGCTGACACACCATCCCCTTAGGAGCTAGCACCTCTCCATGTCTGTCTCCTGAACTGCCTATCCAGATATAGCCTTGGTTGCTAGCCTTGTTCTAATGGCTTGTCCTACAGAAGAGTCTCTGGAGTTGACTGTGTAGCTTTGAGCCTCCTTCCAGGGACAGGAAGGCTCTATATCCCTCAGCCTAATAACCTTTCCTCTTAGGCCTGACTGCACCTGTCAGACTCCTCTACAGTTAGGTGTGGCCACATGTCTGAATCTGGGCCAAGGCAAAGAGTGGTAGAGAGCTATACTTCTTCCAGGCCCGTCTTGCAAAGAACCACCTCCCAGAATCCCCCTCTTTTTTTTCCCATAGGCTAGTTGGCTATGGATGATCCAGTAGGGACATCTGAAGGTCTGTTGAGTGACAAGCTTGTGGGATACAGGGAGCCTGGATCTCCAGGGTGTGGAAGCTGTTCACAGGATGCTTTCTTTTGGACCATTGTGTGAATGGCAACTTTATATCTATTTCCTTATACTATTAAGGATTAGCAGATCTTTGTTACAGCATTATTCTTCCAACTCTTCCCCCCAGACCCAATTCTAATCCCCATGTCATTCTTTGGGGACAGCAGGGTCCTGCTATGCACTGATGATTTTCTTGGAGGTAGCTGCTGCCTACACTCCTGACTGATAACCCATCTTCTGCTCTATGAGCATTGTTCCTATGTAGATGTTACGGTGCCCTCTTCACCCTGTGGTGGGAGGTTCCTGTGCTGACAACATAAGGAAGGCCACTGTGGCCTTGCTGTCAACCTCTGTAGAGTCTGCATTCTGCTTTCTAGGTATGCAGTCTGTTTCCTCAGTGCCTGGCTTGCCCAGTGACTGGGAGGTGACAAACGACTGTTCCAGGCTCTAACTTGCTGAAAGCTCTCTGACTTGCCGCAAGGCAGTTGAGCCATCTGCTGACTCTGCATGTTCGCAGGCAAAGCATGTCTCATTGTCAACATGTGGCCACACTCAGCCATGAGACATGCCAAGAGAGAGTCTCTGACAATTTAGGAAGTGCCAACAGCTCACAGGCTGAGATCGAGGGTGACATATATTGATGGAAAGATGGAGAAGTGAAGGAGGCAGGCTTGGCCATATCTGGAGAGTAACATCAAGAGCAGCCTGTGGTTGATAACACTGTCTACTGCCTTCTGATGACACACCCAGTCAAAATCTAAACGATCATGTCACTTCCACCTCCCTGAGATGGAAGAACCTGTGTGATGTTGACACGTGGGTGTGAGACTCTCATCTGATGAGCCAAATTTCATTTTAAGTAATGAAGCTAGACGGGATACAATTGGTCTAACTAGCATCTCCCCGCTTGAAGCTCTTTAATGGTCCACCCTCTCCTCAGAGGGAAATTACCTACTGTCTCGCATCCTTCCTACACCATCCAGTCCAATATCCAGTCTTGTTCAGGGCCCCAGCATTCTCTACATTTTTCAGGCACACAAAGCAATGGCAGTGAGTCCAGTGAGTCGTGGTCGTGAGAATGAATGAGAAGGGGGAGGCCAACCAGAGTTTGCAAACTCGTAAGAGAGCGTGGAGCACAGACTTGGCGGAGGAGGAATGGATAGCTTCCTAAATTCAAGCACAGTGGGATCAGAATCCTGTTCAGTTATCATACCAGGGTTCTCGTGGCCTAGGCTGCTGTCCGACAGAGCAGATGCCGAGGAACCAGTGGGATGAACTGCAGGGGATGAACGAGAGGAACTGTGGGGATACTGAGGGAGGCTTGGTAGGCAGAACCCGCAGGGATTGGTGCTTCACTTGTGGTGAGAGGTGGGGGCAGGAAGAGGCAAAGTCAAGGGTAAGCCCAACTTTCTGACTCGGAGTTACAGAGAGAGAATGTGGGTGAGGTGAAGCGGGGAGGGAAGCTTGCAGCCATGAATCTAGTTTTAGATATTTCTAGTTGGCAGCATCTGTGAGATAGTTGTCAGAGGGGACCCCAGTGGGCAGCTGGAAATATTAGTCTGAAAGGCGGGAATGAGAATGGAGCTGGAGAGGACAGACTGGGGAGCGGTGGGCCCGAGGATGCTAATGACAGGCAGGGAGGAGGGATGGCAGTGTGACAGGCCGTATGCTTGCACAATGAGATCGAAAATATGGTCCCTGCCCTCACAAACCAATACAAAATCAAGATTTGACATAGACCTTAAAGCTGTTTATGCACCTGTCCATATCTCCATAGCAACCCCGAAGCAAAGAGAGAGCTCTGCCCTTATCACAGGCAGGGAACACACACAGATGGCTGCTGTCTTTCACAAGTCTACAAATGCATGCTACAACCTCATACCACATCAGGCACAGACAGCGGCACCTGGTTCAGCCCTTTCTAAGACGACGTTTCCCTAGCTCTGACGCTCCACACACACCACTCCCAAAGCCATCATGAGGGTAGCCGTAAGGATCCAAACACCAAATCCAAAGACATGTTGGGAGCCACTGTACTTGGCCCTTCTGAGCCGTCGATGTCCTTGGCCGTGCCCTGGTTTGTGGCTTCAGAAAAGACAGGCAGAGCTCGCTTGCATCAAGTGCTTGTTGTGTTGGAGTTTTACTAAACCAGCTACACAGAGCACATCCCTGTCCCCACAACTCTGAGAAGTAGGGAAAAAAAATGAGATTCGGAGGAATAAGGTAAGTTTTTAAGACCATCTGAGTTAGAGGGCTACAGTGTGAAGACTTGAACTCAGGACATTTAGGAACGAAAAGGTTCGTGTTCCTCAGCACTGAATATGGCTTCTCTGTGGTTTTCTTGCTCTTGGTAATCCACCCCCTTCTCTTTCCCAGACTTCTCTTTGCCCTTCCTTGCAGCTCTCTCTCTCCTCTCTCTCTCTCTCTCTCTCTCTCTCTCTCTCTCTCTCTCTCTCTCTGTACATGCGTGAGCATGTGCACATGTGCACTCTGTGTATGTGTATGTACGTGTGCATGTGTATTTACATGTGTACTTGTGCACTTGTGAGTACATGCATGTGAGAAAGTCAGAAGTCGATGTTGGGTGTTGTTTCTTTGGATGCTATCTACCTGGGTTTTTGAGACAGGATCTTTCGTCGGCCTGGGGCTTTCTCAGCAGGACATGCTGGCTGCTCAGCAGGCCTAGGGATTCACTGGCCTCTACCATTCCAGCACTGGGGTTTTAGTTAAGCTTGTGCTACCCCAGCTGGCTCTTTTGTGTGTGTTCTGGGTATTAAAATTGGATTCTGTTGTTTACACAGCAAGCATCTTACCAACTGAGCCATCTTCATGTTCTTTCTACAGCCCTACTTCTCAACGCTGTCTGGGTTCTGTGTGTTCAGGGGCTTGAGTTTTTGTTTCTGTTTTTCTAATGGCTCACCATCCTATCCACATGCAAATGTCTCTGAAGATAGAAACTATTCTCTTGCCTCAGGTCCTTCACCTCACGGCCACAGGTCTGCCTTCTTCCTCAGCCTTGCTACCTGTGAGGTCCTTTATGTTCTTGTGCTCAGCAAGCAAACACTGGAGCCACTGTCCTTTCCTTACCTAGGCTCTTTCCTGGACTCCACCATCCCCCCATGTCCCACTGTGCTGCAGGATACCATCAAGGACTCAGGGGAGAAGTCGGAAGGTCAGGCATTACCTTTGATATCCTTCATCCCCTCAAGCCAGCTCACAGAATACTATCATCCATTATGTCTTTCCAGAGCCTCAAAGCCCACCCTCCTAACCAATTTCCATGCTTCCTGAGTCACTCAGAGCATCATCTTCTACCTTGACGACCCATAGCCTCTTCTTCGAAGGTATAAACCATCCTATCTACTTGCTGATGGATATTTCTAGAAGCAAATGTGATCATGTTGCCCCCTAATTTTACCTTCTGTTGCAGATTATCTTTGACTCTAGAATGAGGTGTAAGCTTCTTGGCTGGCCCCCAATACCTTTCATGATCTGGTCTGAGAGTATCTTGCTGTCCTTCGTATTCACCCCCAAATCCCGATGCTTTTGACTTGGTCTCAGCTGTGTTCCTGTGTGGGGCACACCCCAAAATGCTCTCTGTCTTTAGTTTCAGTGACTTCAAACCTTTCTCCAGTCCCTTCCCCGTGATGTTCCCCCCTCTCTGCTCTGTGTGTATTCATGACACCAAAGCTGTAATGCAGGTGGAACTGCATTAGGCATTAGGGCCCTTTCCGTCCTTGGAGATGAAATCTTTGTTAGCAAGACCTGACTCTTGTATGATGAGATTCTATTCCTGGTACCTAGTGCCTAGGAATTGCCAGTGTTTTCTCCAAAACTGTCCAGAGAGTCTCTAAAGTATTAGAGGTCAGTGAGGAGATAAGAGTGAACTGGGGCAGTTGAGGTTTTGAGTCTTCCCAAGGGGCCCGATTGTCTTCTGCAAGGAGGCAGAACAGGTCACTTTCTGTAACTGCACAACTCGGCATTCCAAAGAAGCCAGTGTCATAGCAAACCAAATCTCCTACTGTGGATTGACTATACAAACAGGGTCAGTGTTCCAAGGCCCAGACTGGACATTAGCTTTTGTGGGAAAACAAGAAACCCCAGTGGACTCTGAGTCAGAATCTACTGAGAGTCTGAGTTTCACACAGTGTTGGGGGCAGGTCTGACATCACTGACTCCTACTTTCTCCAGCTTGGAGCTCAGTAATGGAAAGCATTGCTCATCTCCTCCCAGGGTTCCTCTGAGGTGATGTATAGAGGTGCCTGCATAGTGCTAAGGTGGTACTGTACCCCTGTACTCAGGGCTAGCCTGGCATTGAGTGTTTCCTGAGGACACCTCATTTTGCCTCTGCCTTGCTTTTCCTTGCTTTTCTGTCAGAGACAGCCAAGCTTAGCACTGAGCAGCTGGGAACCTTCCACTGAGAAGGAAGGCACCTCTTATCCACACATGCAGTTTTTAAACACAGGAATATGGAGGAAATACCACAGAATTTATGGAGGAAAAGCTTTAAAAAGAAACACAAGACTTAAGTCAAAACAGTTGACTCAACTTTGGGGAAATGTCTGCCTCAGGGTAGGCGGGAAAGGAGACAGAGTGTGGAGACAAGAGAAATGCTCTGGGGGGGTGCCCACTCTGTGATCTCAGTGGATCCCCTCACACACAGCTCTCAGGATCAGAGCCTAGGAAGCCATGCTGCTTGGACAGAGGGTAACACTTGCTTTTGCATTCAGCTATCCTACTTTTAAGATCCTTGAAGTCAAGAAACTGGAAGCAACATGAATGCCACTCTACAGAGGGTCGGCTAATTGACTCCCCCAGTAACCATGGAGTAGAGCCATCAGTAGCCACTGATACCTTGCTCTGGATGTAGAAGTGACACACACCACAGAAGTGTAGACATGAATATATCACAGTAGGTAAAATGGTATGGATATAAGGATTTTCCCACTTGGAAAAACTATTGATATATTAGTGCTTTAATCTGTCAACAGAATGTCCCTACATTGCTTCATGAACTTCAAAATTCTAATTATGTCACTTTCCCACTGAAAATCCTTTGGGTCACTTATTTCTGGCCCTTCCACTTCATCTTGGCTAGCTTATTGTCTCAGTCCTTGGTTATCTCCATCCTGCAGCAGACAGAGAAAGGGTGTGGCCATCTGTCTTAGTTTTCTGTTGCTGTGATAAAGCACACGGCCAAAGAAACTTGGGGAGGAAAGGGTTTATTTCATCTTACAGCATGTAGTCCAGCATCCAGGGAAGTCAGGCCAGGAACTAGAGTCAGGAGCTGATGCAGAGGTCATAGAAGAGTGTTGCTTACTGGCTTGTTCTCCATGGTCAGCCTGCTTTCTTAGAGAACCCAGGAGCATTTGGCCAGCATCACCCACAGTGAGCTGAGACCTCCCACATCAGTCACTAATCAAGACAATATCCCACCGATTTGCCTATAGGCCAGTCCTATGGAGACATTTTTTAAATTAAGAATTCCTCTTCCTGGGTACGTTTAAGGTTTGTGTCAAGCTGACAGAAAGCTCACCAGGACACGATCTCTCTTATAGCATTTGCAGTTTCTACAGATGGAAGGTCACCTAGGGAGACCTCCAGAACTGTTACAAGGATGACCACATGAACTTAGTGTCCCTAATGGAGTGAGCAGTCCCTCAGAAAGCTGGTTATCTCTGGCTTGCCACTTGCATTCCAAAGTATTGGCAATGAGCATCAGAGGGAGGGGGCATGTCAGGTGTGAGCATGCCCCATTCATAGGGTGATATAACACACACATTCAGGATGGAATGGATGACCTAGCTTATACCACGACAAAACTATGGGACCTGTTCTAGCCCCTCCCCCTTTCTGGGTTTCTGTTTCCCTCTCTATAAAAAAGACTTTATACCATGATCAACATTTCTCAGAGCAAGTTCCTTAGAGTACTCGATCCGAGCTATGTTAATAAATGCCCCTGAAGGAGGGTTCTGTGGTCAAAGGCACTTGGGCTGTGCTGCTGGCCACATCCCACTCTTAACATTCCCAGGGTTTATCAGCAGCTGCCTAGCCCTGAGCGCGGCTGCAGTAAATAAATTTACTGATTAATGTTTACGTCAGCCTTTCCCATGCTTATTTTTCACCTTGGATTCCTTAGGGAGCAGTGTGTGTGTATGTGTGTATGTGATATCTGTGTATGTCTGTGTGTCTGTCTGTCTGTCTGTCTGTGTGCATGTCTGTGTGTGTCTGTCACCCACACAGACACACAGACACACAGACACACACACGTATATAAGTTGTTTTTCCACAAGCGTTGCTCTGACATGTGCACTGAATTCATATCTGAGGTCATTGCTCCTGCCCTGAGCCCGTGGCTATAAACCTGTCCCTGCTCCCATAGCACTAGCTAGCACTCGCTGTCACTCTGCATGGTAGGTCCTTAAGTTGCTAGCAGACCATCTGACCCTGTGGAGGAGAAACATGCTGGGGGGCAGGGGTGGAGAGAGAGAGACAGAGAGAGAGAGAGAGACAGAGAGAGAGACACAGAGAGAGAGAGAGACAGAGAGAGAGACAGAGAGAGAGAGAGAGACAGAGAGAGACAGAGAGAGACAGAGAGAGAGACAGAGAGACAGAGAGAGAGACAGACACAAAGAGAGAGACAGAGAGAGAGAGAGGGACAGAGAGAGACAGAGAGAGAGAGAGAGAAAGAGAGAGAGAGAGAGAGAGAGAGAGAGAGAGA
>NW_021604631.1:6056331-6071143 GCF_004785775.1 Grammomys surdaster
GAGAAGGCAGGGCAGTCTGAGAACAGGGAAAGGCCTTGGTGCCCGGGAACTGCACCCTCTCATTTCCAGTGGTAATTCAGTGGTCCTTCTGTAATTCATAGCCAGGGTTGTGTGGATGACTTCCACATTTGAGTATCACCATCTGATGAGGAAGTTTTAAAAGCTCATGCCCATGCCTCAGTTTATTCTACTGTAAAGTGGGACTAATCCCCAGGCTTTCTCTGCTAAGCCCGAGCACGGGAGTTAATGAGGTTAAGCACATGAAGTCTTGAGGACTAGTGAGTGGCATACATCAGGGTCCCCACAGCTGGTGTTACAAGCACTGACCATTGTGGTTTATATTCTCAGCCAAGGTTCTGTTCTGACTTGACAGCCCACTCACATTCCCCTGAACATCTTCCCTCGGCTTTCTCCATCTCCATATGTCACTGCACCACGCTAGGACCCTGGAAGTTAGGGGTGGTCCTTTCTCATCCATCCACCTACATTTTCTAGTGTTCATTTCCAATATCCTTCCCATTGATCAGCTCCGTCCTAGCTCCCCAGTCTAGACCACGCTTCCACATCCCTGGATGAAGATGGCGGTCTGTAAACGTGACCTCTCTGTATTTCTTTACAGTGACTCTTTCAGCCACAGCCTGAGAGACCTGTGATGAGTGCAAATGTGGGACAGGACGTACAGTGAGGGTTCTGACTGTGGCTCTGTAGATGGCTGGTCTCTACAGACATCTGCTCTTTTCCACAACTATCTCCCCAGTGGGCCTTCTGTACTCTAGCCTCATGGGTCTTACCATAGTACTTAAAGTGCAGAAAGGTTTTCCCACCACCAGACCTCTACCCATGTCCTCTTTGTGCCCTACTGAAGCTCTCTACAGGACAAACTGCTCATTCACAGGCAAATCTCAGCTAATAGCTTTCCTCCCCAGAGTCTCCCCACTATACCTCCTAGCAGGTCATCCCACTGGCTGTGCCCACAGCTCCATTTTTAGGCCCTTCTGTTCTAGGTCTACTGTTCTCCACTAGTAACTATTCCATCATTTATAGCCTGTTCATCCATCTGCAAAGAAAATTCTCTACGGTTGGGGGCCAGCATCATTTGTGAGTATGGCAGATGCTGACACCATATCCACTATATGAATGGCTGAACAACGTCATGGTGAGTGTTTCCCTGCTCACCCAACCTTCCTATCTATCTTCAGGATGAAACACGCTGACTAATAAGCAAATAAAATCATCCAGTGTCTTTCATCAAATCAGATGAGAGCTAGAACAGTCAACCCACACACGACTATGAGTGAGCTTTTACACAACCAACAAACCCGCCAACTCATGCTGAGAGTGTTCACCTGAGGCAAGATCTATATAGGTCTCCACCAGTACTCTGAGCATGCCTCAGTCAGGAGGTTGCATCTGATAACCAATGAACTTGGAGGTAGTTGGCTACAAAGCAGACAGTGCTTTCTACCTGGCTAGTGTCTGGCTTCCAGATTCCGTGGGATCCCTCAGTCCCACAGAGCATTGAACTGTGATCAGAGAGACCTTGAAGAGAGAACTGGAGGACAGGGGACACAAAGAATGAGTAGCTTGTCTATAGTCTGATCAAACTGCTGATTCTAATTTTTTCACACAGGGGTTATATGCACAAAAAGGCAGGATGTGGGGAAGTGGATGACACAGGAGTGCAGGTGATCAGAGGGAGTACAGATATCTTCCAGAACAGGGTATCGGCTGGGTGAAGGTTCAGGGGACAGGTCACTATGACTCTGCCTATGATTAACTTGTCCTTATCTAAGTTGGTACTATCCACCAAGGCTACCCAAGGTCTATGACTATCCACAAGACCCATGACCACTTGCTCTTATCCAGGCTGGTAAATTTCCACCAAAGTTGCCTGTTTACAACATCTTATAGCTATCTGTTTCAGTGTTTTTCCACAGAGACCCAAGGCTTTGTATTAGCAGGCTGACTTAGGCCTATTGCTGATTTTAGGCCTTCAGTGTATAAACAAGGCTGCCCCTGACAGTGGGACATTTGGAATGTCCTGGTCTCTGTCACCACTGAAGTGCGGATTGACAAAGGTATAGAGAGGCAGATCTTGGGGGGAAGTCTTTCTCTGTGGAATGCTTATCTGAGGAGCAGTTGATAGTTACAACCATTTTGCTTCTTGATGATGATGATGACAAGGCCCGTCTGTCTGATCCTGTTTCTGAGGAAGCTAACATAAATGTTTATTGACAACACAGACATCAAGAAAATAAAGTTGCTGATTCATTGCCTTGCCCTGAAACCCTATGTTTCTCCCTCTGCTTCCTTCCTCTTTATACAGAAAGGCACACTCTAAGAAAGAGCACTTTGGGGGGACTCACTTGATGGAAGGTGTTGCTGGTTACCTATTATCTCCTTCATACAGATCAAGACTCCTTTAGAGGAAGGAGATCAACACCCTCTTTCCTACTGAGAACCACTCCTCCAGGGTCTCAGAGGCAAACATGCAAGTGTTGGGGCTTCTCAAGCTCGAAGTCAGTGACACCGTAGTGACTGTGACTCTGTCCGTGGCTTTCTTGGCCCTCCTGAAATGGTAAGTGTGGCCAACTGCAGGGACTGTGACACTAGAAATGTCAGCCTAGGAGCCTGTGGTGCCAGGTGGGGTGTGCGGGCGTGTGTTTTTCTTCTTGTCTAATCTAGAGGGAGTTGAGTATTAACACAGCTTCGGAATTAAAAGCAAACAGCCAGGTTAATCTTTTGCTAAAATGCATGAGATTCAAGTGTCAGGCAACGCTGGTGACTCAGTGACTGAGAACGCTACACATAATTAAGTCTGAAAGAAATGGAAAAAGAATCGAATCGGAAAGGCATCAGGGATGGCTAGAAGGGCTTCCTCTGACCCTGACACACCCGCTCTCCTTGGTTTTCGAAATCATTTCTTCATGTTGGGTTTATAGCGGATTCAGCCTCTTGGTTCACTTCAAGTTAAAGACACAGAAGCTCTTGGGCAAACAAACTTTGCTGGTGACAGAGATGCCTCCAGGTTTAAGGACAAAGTGGTACAATAAATTCCCTGCTTTCTAACCTGTAGTAGAAGGGAATGGGTGCCAAATTTGGTGCCAGGTGGCATGCCCGTGAAGCTGGGGACCCAGAAGACACCTTGAGCCTGAGCTATACTGTTGCCCTCTGTGTGCTTGTTAGTTCAACAGCAGACTTTTTTTTTAAGCTGGCCGAAGTGATGACTGTGAAGGAAAGACATCACAATGTGCTACATTCGTGTCTAGCCAGTGGGGTCCTTACATCTCCTGGAGTGACCCATGGATTCCCAAACACCTGGATTCAGGTGTCTCTGGGTTTTAAGGGGAAAGTGGAAAAAAAAAAGCAAACAATAGAGCTGGAAGAGAATTCTAATTTATGTTTCTAGTGGTAAGAAAGCCTCCTGTAGATTAATAACTAGGAAAGCGCTTTGAAAAACATCAAGCATTATGCAAATGCGAGGTGTTATTCTTCTGGAATTTGCATAGCTGAAAGTGGAATGTGCGTTTGATGTTCTCTGATGATGAAATGACTTCTTGGAAATTGGCCCTGGAGCCCAGCATTGGGCCCAGTGCTCTTTTGGTTTTTAACTGGTTTTTAATTATTTTTTTTTGAACTTTTCTGTCTCAGCATTCTGAGCTTATCTGGCATTGAAACCAGCCATGTGTGAAAACAAGGACAAAGGGTAGCCCCTTGCCCCTAACCCTAACAACTCACTTCAATGTGGGTTTAGGCTCTGTGGAATCCAAAACAAAGTATGTGGCACGCAGTAGGTGCATAATAGATGTCTACCACTATAATTGACTCCTACTAAAAGCAGAGGAAAGCACGTGTGTGGGTGGGGAGGAAAGCTCAGGGGAAGAATGCATGGGTAGTGTGTGCAAAGTCCTAGGTTTAAACCCCCACACTGAAAAAGAAAAGTCTTCAGTGGCTTGCTTTATGTGTATTCTCATTTTTTTATTACCATTCTGATTATGGGCTAGGGCTATAGCTCAGGCGATAGAGAGCTTGCTTGCATGTACAAAGCCCTGGGGTGGATCCCTGGTATCATACACACTGGATATAGTGACATTAATCTATATGTAATCCCAGAACTGGGGATGTGAAAGCAGGAAGATGAGAAGCACAAGAAAAAAGAAATGCTTATTAATATTACTTCCTCTTCATCAGCTGTGTTCTGTGATGCTCAAAGCCTTAGCCACTTGAGTCTTCCAGGTGGTCCAGCAGCATCAGTACCCCCTTGTACATATTTCTACATTCCCACTCTGTGTCTTTTTCATTTCTGAATTCTTAACTCTCAGCTCTGCGCCTGACATATAGCATGGCCTCAATAAATGTTTGATGAGCAAATGAGTGGGTCGCATACGCTACCATTGCTCTGATCCTGGAAAGGGCCCGTGTCTTGCCTGATAAGCCGCATAGCCGGGTGTTCCCGATCAGCTTTCTGCAGAGACTCACGGACACACCACCCAGCAAGGCAGCTGTGCTGTGTAATCTACTCCCAGGTCCTATTAATAACTAGGTTCAAAGACACCGAGCGAGGAGAGAGCGAGGAGAGAGGCTCAGAGCGCAGGTGGTCACTAGGCAGTAACAGTTAGCTTCCATTTGTTATCACAGAAATATTTATCGACTTGTTAATGTGTGCCAGCATGGTGGGAGGCCTGAGTATAAGGTCAGGGAAAGGGAGGTTTGGATCAAATGAGCCAGGGACTGGGAGACATGGCTGTGGTGGGGGAGGGGCGAGGAGTGAGCTCAGTGGCTACCAAGGTAAGGGCTGCTGGGGAGGAAGCATCAGTGAGTATGGCTGTGGCCATGGTACCCTGGTAAGTGTGCCCCCATCTGGTTTAATAACAGCCATGCTTGGGCTCTTCCTGTTCCTACTCCAGGCAAGACTCTAGGCAGCCATTAGAAGCATCTCCAGCTTGCCTTTGGCAGGGTTTCCCACCCTCAGGTTACATCTCCTGTGAGCGGCTATATACGTGTGGGAGGGGCTGTGTCTCTAGGGGAGGAGGCCAAAGGCCAGGAATCTGAGGTAGAGAGAGACCACCGCAGTCATCTTGGACCCGAGAGTGTTTGCAGAGAGTGATGTGTTTTACTGGACTGCCTTCCCTGGGGGGTGGCTAGCCTTTTGGTATTTGGCACGAAATGTTGTCATCTGTAAAGTTCATAATTGAGAACTATGCAATTCTGTTACAAAAGAAAAACCACACACAAAAATCTCATGTTTTGAGTTTTTCTGTTGGGCTGAATTCATAGATATCTTTGGCCATAAGTGGCCCATGGGATGCGGGTTGGATACACCTAACTGACCTCCTTTTGGAGTCGCATCAGTCCAGGGAGACTGCAACTGAGAGTCTAACTGCTGGGCAGATAAAGGCACCAGGGACCCCGGAGTTTCAGCTTGTCACCTTAAATCTGTGAGTTCTTCACGGCCTCGTGCAGGATCTCCTCTCTCGCTGTGATTCCGGAAGCCATTGAGCTCACGACACACAAGCACTGCCCGTGTCTGGCTGGATGACGTCAGTTCGAGTCCATGTTTATCAGCTCCAGATTCCCAGTTTGGCTTCAGTTTCTGCACCCACTCCATCTCCCCAGGGTCTCCCAACACCCTGTGCACGGGCAGGGTCTCCCAACACCCTGTGCACGGGTCACACCGAACCGCACAGTGCTGAGTGCCTCATGCTGCGCACAGCCTGTCTTCTTGCTTAGACCACTTCAACAATTAGCTAGTGGGGGTGTTCTTGGTGGGGTATTTCCTTTCTTCCTCCAAAGCCACTGAGAAGCCCCCTCTGCTTTTAGCAGCCTCTTCATCCCATTTCTGTTGCTCACAATGCTGGCACAAAGATGTCTAATAAATATTGGCAGAAGACCTCGAGTCTCTGCCAGTCCTTTCTCCTTTAGCCTTCTGTTTAACTTCATGGCTATGAAACCCAAACCTGTTGTCGTGAGCCTCATTTGCTTCCTGAAAGACCTCACATGCACCGTGTGCGGCAGCGTGGTGCCTGCCTTTATAATGACATCAGTTGCATTGCTTTCACTGCCCCGCTTACCTTATAGAGCAGAGACCGTAGTAATAATAAGCAAACGACTATTAAGTATCTGAGTGAGTTTGGAGGAAAGACAAAATCCATTTTAAATCCATTTTACTTAAGAGAGACTGTTGTAAGCCAGGTGTGATACTTTTTGATCATTTCCCCGAGACTGAATTGGTATGATTTTTCAATGATGTTCATTTAAATGGTCTGATTCTTGACTGAGTGGAGTCATCTGGGGCACCATGGGGTTGGAGCTGCTTCACTAGGACAGGGGATGGAGCTGGGGACACCGATTATATTAGTGGCAAGGATATGTAGCTTATGTCATGGTGACTAGCACATTGTATAAAGTGTGTGTGTGTGTGTGTGTGTACATTGGTACCATTTTATCTTGCTCTCTATCATATATATTGGGACAGGGTCTTTTATTCAGCCTGATTGACTACCAGAGCAGTTTTCTTATGTTTAGTATTAAGGATCTAAATTCAGCTCTCCATATTTTCCAAGTAAATTCTTTACCCACTAAACCATTGCCTTATCCCCATTAGGTTAAAACTCATCTTTTCCCTGGTGATATAGCTTAGTGGTAGAGGGCTTGTGTAGTACAAACAAAACCCTGCGTTTCATACCCAGCGTTGAGATGGCAGGGGTGGCGGGGAGAACATCATTTTGCAAAATTCTTACTCCAAGAAGTAAGTTGAGTTGAATATTGCTTAAGGCACCCTTAAGTACTACTAGTGTGTTTCAGCTTTCAAGCAATGCCTCAGGCCTGGCAGCTGGATTCCTGGGGTAGATAAAGATTTCTTTATCCTGTTAGAAAGAGTGTGAAGAGATAGCCCAACTATTAATAATAGGCTTCTTTCAGCGATGGGTTTAGGAGAGATTTTTTTTCTTCTTCTTTTAGTCTTTCTATAGCTTTCCTAGTTCTTAATGGAGTGTGAATACTTAGCCAAAGGGGGGGGGGATTGCTTCTTTCACCAAGTACAGGGTGACACAGGAAGCAGATGTGTACTTTAGGCAGGGAGGGGTAGAACCTGAGGTGTCACAGTTTTATGTGGGGGAATTGGGAAGGCGGCCGTGTGCTCAGTTTGGAACTCAGTACGAAGATGGAAGAGCAGCCCAAGACCTCACGCATGAAGACCGTGAGGTGGAGGGGTCTAAGGTGGAAGGCGGAAGGGCTTTGATGCCCTGTGTTTACAGCTCTGGCTCCAGGGTTCAGAGGTATGAATCAGTTCAACATTTACACAAGAATCTGAGTGGGGTAGTGTGCTGATAAACGCTTCTAAGACTAGTTTAAATTAAAACGTGTTTGAGGATTATTAGGACTTGAGATTATCGTGGAAAATCCCACCCCTATGCTCAGAAGTTTCTTAGAAGAGAGCTTGTTTTCTGTATGGGAGAATGAGTTCCAATTCTAGAGCCTTATCTACGGCCAGGACATATTTAAGATAAGCCACTGGGGTAGAATGTGAGTACCAGATAAGAAACCTGGAGCACAGCAGAGCAAGAAAGTGTTACGGTCAGCGCTCCTTACATGCATGTCTGTGTTCATGGGTTTGACCAACCTCAGATTGAAATATTAAAACAAAATAAAACAAAGACAGTGGAAACTCCAGAAAGCAAATATGACTAGGCCACGTGCAGACACTACACTGGATCCACCAGCACAAAGTGAGGCTGTGGTACTTCCTGCTGTGCCTCCCTGCCACAACAGGGCTCCTCAGCCTCGGCCCATCGTTGGACCAAGCTTTGCCTGCCTGGTGTATCATTTGCATGTGGTGGAGCTCGGCCTCTGTGGCTCGCACCTGTACTGAGCATGTGCAGACTTTGTCCTGCCTTCATTCTCTAATGGTGGAGCATAGCATCTACTTAGCCTGTCCATCCATCATATGGGCTAGTATAAGTCATCTAGAGGTGATTCAAACACACAGTAGGACGTGTACAGATTATATACAAAGCCTGGATCATTTTCTGTAAGGGACTAGAGAATTTTGTGTTTTGATGTCTGTTGGGGGTTCTTGAAAATCAGGCCAGGTGGATACGGAGGGACACTTGTGATTTCTGATACAATCAAAGGAAGGAGGAAAAGGCGTCCAGGCTCATGATGTCAGTATTCACAGATGGAAAATTGGTCACTTCCCACTGTCTTTGTTCCTAACAATATTGGAATGATAGATTTAAGGTAGGGCCCGCCCTTCTTTGAGATTCATAGAAGATCAAGGGCCCTGGAAAATTCTATAGAAAAAAAAAGCCTCTTTGACTTCATTTACTCCAGCATTCCCACATACATTTGATGGAGTAGTGCTGTGTGCGGCCATGGTGGAAGGGAAAGTCAAGCCTTTCCCCTGGAAAAGATGACTAGATGTATTTATGGGCTGGCAGAAAGTGAAGACTATTACAGAGAGAAAGATTAAAACAACCCTTTTTAGACCCCAAGGTTCCAAGGGTTGGTGTGTTGTTCTCTACAGGACAAGAAATCTATGGAGTTTAGTGGCAAAATTAGGGTCCACAATGAGCTCTGACTCCAAGCTCAACATCGGAGGAGCAGCAAGCACAATATTTGTGCAGTAAGGCGGCAGAAGTGGTACCACAAGAGCGTGTCAGTGCCCTTGCCATCCGTCAGGGACGGTACCAAAGCACTTGAGCACGGTGTAGCCAGCGGCAAAGAAAGACCCTGAGCCTTCTGGCTCCGGACTGAATGGTTTCGGTGTTGTTTGATGTGGACCCAGCTACTGCTCCTGCAAAATAAGCTAAACCCCAAACGACCCACAGATGACGATTCTTTCTTTTATTCGGGTTTCCTACTCATCCAAATTGGCAGCTCCTGGGCTTGACAGAGTGCCCTGGGACCCTGGAAACACACCCCAGAAGCAGTGGGGTCTCCTCTGGAGTTTTGTGAATGACTACCACTTCTCCCCTCCCAGGCCCAGTCCCCCAACTTTGCTTTTATTATTTTTTCTTTATTTTTAACTCTTTGTTTATGAGTGTCTTACACATGCATATCTTCATGCAGCACCCAAGGAAGCCAGTAGAGGGAGTCAAGAGTCCCTGGAACTGGAGTTACAGGAGGTTGTGAGTGGCTTGTGGGTGCTGGGGATTGAACCCCAGTCCTTTGGAAGAGCAGCTGGTGCTCTTAACAGCTGTTTCACATCTCCAGACCATAAGTCTTTTGCTGCTATTGTTGCTATTCTTAATTTGTTTGTTTTTTTTGAGACAGGGTCTCACATGTAGCCCTGACTGGCCTGGCACTTGGACTGGAACCACTCAAAAAGCAATTGCTTAAGTGTGTCCCAGGTAGATGCTGGTGGATTGCCCAGCTAAAACCTGCACCGGCGTGGAGCAGTGGTGTTGTGCATGCATGCGAGCAAGCTTACATGAGGCTATGCACTGGGAAATACTAAGCTCACAGATTCCCTTGCCTCTGTCTCCCGAGTGCTAGGATTAGCAGCATGTACTACCATGCCTGGCCTGCTTTGTTTGTTTGTTTGTTTGTTTGTTTGTTTGTTTGTTTTTTGAGACAGGGTCTCATATGTGTAGTCAAGGATGATCTCAAACTTCTGATTTTCCTGCCTCTGGCTTCTAAGTGCTGCCATGACAACCATGTACCACTATGCCTGACTTTACAGGGTCTTGGGGATGGGCCTGATATGGGGAAGAACAGAGTGGGCAGTGGAGAGGACCGAGAATATTACAGGTAGGGCAGGATCCCAGCAAGGGCCCATCAGAGGAATAAGCGTCAGTGGAAAGCACGTTAGGAGTGTGCATAGTGGACAGTTTAGGAACACGTTTTGAAGGCCATGGATAATTCCTGGTGCCTCGGAACGCGTGGAGATGGATGGGCGCTGCTCTCTCTGATTTTTTGCATCTGTGCCCGGGTACTTCAGCTTAATAAGGTACTGATGAGTGTGGAGATAAAAATGAAATCTGCTTGAGAACTAGATCCTTCCTTCAGGACTATTTCCACAGAATATTATGGGCCATTTGTTTTGTTTTCTCTTTTCAATAGTCATGCACGGTGACTCTGTCCTTCTTTTCACTTTATTGATTTTCCAGAACGGGAGTACGAGGTGTGACTGTAAAGCAACGTGACTGATTATTTTAGCATACGCACCAGAATGTATACAGCCAGATGCATTTTATGACCTTCAGAGGCGTTTCCCTGATAGGCTGAGCCCTCTCTGCAGATCTGCCACTATCAGAAACCGTGTCCTTAGGACTCTGCTTCGGGGAGGCGAGAGGTATCTAGGTGTGGGCTCTGGGAAGCCCTTCGGCAAAGTCTCATTGTTGAGATTGGATTGGTCCTTAAAAATAGCTCCCAATTTGGCAAATAGGTAATTAAACTGGCTAATAGTATTTGCAATCCAAATAAAAGGTGATTATAAATAATAAAGCTTCCGGGCATTATTTGCTCATGGAGGCAAATGAACCAGTAATAGAAGACCGAATTCCAGTGGACAGCCAAAGTCACTGAGCGGACGAGGTTTGATTTTGGTTTTGTTTAGAAAACTATGGCAATAATCTCATTGTTTGTGGTTCTCTTTCTCTCTCTCTTCCTCTCTCTCTCTCTTTCTCTTTCTCTCTCTATCCCTCTCCCTCTCCCTGCCCCTGCCCCTCCCTCTCCCTTTCCCTCTCTCTCCCTCCTTCCCTGTGAATGTGTGTGTGTTTGTGTGTGTGTGTGCAAAAGACCAACATCAGGCATCTTCCTCAATAGCTTCTTTACTTTCATTTTAAGATATTACGTGTCTGTATCTGGGTGGTAATGGCAGATGCCTTTGGAGGCTAGAAGAGGACATTGAATTCCCTGGAGCTGGAGTTATAGACAGCTGTGAGACTCTAGATGTGGGTGCTAGGAACTGAACTGGAGGTCCTCTAGAAAAGCAGTACATGCTTTTTCACTTTTAGCCATTTCTCCAGCCCCTGTGTTACTACATCATCATCGTCATTTTGACATAGACTCTTGCTGAGTGAACCTGGAGCTCACCAATTGGGTAGGCTGGCTAGCCAACAAGCACCAGGATCCTCCTGCTTCTGCTTCCTCCCAGTACTGGGATTACAGGTGCATGCCGGCACGTTTGGCTTTTTACATGGATGCTGGGAATCTGAATTCAGGCTTCGTGTGACTGAGACAATCCGCCATCCCTGCTCTCCTTCTCTGGGAAGGAATCCCGGGTCTTTGGTAGCATCTAGTCCTGAAGCAGGGGTACCAGTTGATCTTATGTAGTATGACCAAATAACTTACACAAACATTTAAAGGGGGAGAGGTTTATTTTGGTCCATGACTCCTCCATCATGGTGGCCATAGAGGCACCTCACCCATGGTGTAGGAGATTATAGCATTGATACTTCACTTCTTGGTGGATCTGTAAGCTGGGGTCAGGCCGGAATCTGGAGTGGCTATCACCTCCAATGCTCACCCACTTCTGTTTATTAGGCCATAGTTCCAAAGGGTCCATGCATGTTCAAAACATTCCCTCCACCGAGGACCAAGTATTCAAACACACTAGCTGTGGGAGCCATTTGGCATCAAAAGCATAATAGGCAGAAATGAACCAAGAACCTTGCTGCTTACATCAACAAAGCAGAGTGTCAGCTTTATGTCTGTGTCTCACTCAGCTACTCGGGCATCTGTTTGATGTTTCTTTGCTTAGGAAGAAGTGACTTTCCCAGAAACAGAGCTACTAAGTCCCTTCCCCTATCCCCAGATACCCCAAGAACAAATAGACTATCCTTTGCCATTTAAAGTAAGCACTTATCTTTGGAGATCCTAGGAGCCTTGTAGGGACTTGTTCCTCATGTCAGGGATAACTTGCAGGGAAAGTGTCTTTGGGGAGCTAAGAGACAAAGGGCAGATGCCCATGCTGTTGTTGGGGTGAGGAGGACTGTGGAGCCAGGGTTCCTCTGGAGCCCTTGGCATTTTTGGATTGTCACCAACCTAAGCAGAGTCCAGTTCCGGGCCATACTGCTGGGCTATCCATCCCCACACAAAATGTGCTTCTGAAGTTTCATTTCCATGGACAGTTAGTTCCTGAACAAAGACCCAGAAGGAGGCTAATCCCCTATTTTTTTTTTTCAAAATGGGAAAATGGTGTCAGAGGTGACCAAAAAGCCAAGCCAACCTTCTAGAAATAGCAGCTTCTCCTCCACCAACAGCCTACCTCCTGAGCATTGTACAAAGACACCCAGGAGAAAGAGGCAGAGAGAGCCAGCACCTCTCCACACTGCATCCACAACAGCCTCCACATTCTGATCAGAGAATACCCTGAAGTCTCCTGTTTCCTCTCCAGTCTGTCACACAGCACCCTCCTCTCCCACAAGCCCTGCTGCCAGAACGCCTTCCCTGGTTGTTTCATTACATCCTGCCCATCCTTCAAAAGCTGGCTTAGTGTTCTCCTTCCATAAAGGACTCTTCAACTAGTCCCCAGTGAGCCTTGTCTTTCTGCCCTGTGCTCTCTAGATGCTACAACATCGATTTGTTGTGTATACTCATCCTGTCTTCCTGACCTGACCGTGTCCTGAGGGCAGCATCTGAGTTAAGGCCACCAGTACCTCATAGCTGCTCAGTAAATGTCAGTCACCATTGTGACGCCACACTAACTGAGACAGTGCCCTTGCTTCATGGGATACCGTCACACCTATGGTCGAGTGTGCACGAGTGCACTTGTATATGCAGGGGAGGGTGGGGCAGGTTTCTCTCCCAGGTGCCCACTAAAGCCGTTGTTATTTTCAGCACCTGGCAGACTGCTTTGCTTATGTCTTTTACTTGAAAGAGTAAATAAATTCTCTGTTCCTTCAAGCGCTGAATGCCAAAGATTTCCTGGACTGTACACTGGTCTGCCTCAAGGACCTGCTGTGGGTAGCAGTCCCACGAGTTTAGGGAGATAGAATATTAGAAACGAGAGAACGAGAGTAGGAAAGATGGGCTGGAGGGGTGCAGATGGAGTCAGTTAGTGGTGGAGGTGGTGGTTGTGCAGAGCACCCTGGTCCCCTGGGAGGAGAGAAGAGGCATCTAAGTACCCAGAGAGAAGTATCGAAGGGCAGGCATGGCTCTTCATTGTCCTACTGATTACCAGCCCCAGCTGTTTAAAGCAATAGCATCGAAACGCTTCACCAGCATCCACTGTTGATATGACTGTCCCCACAGGTCCAGTGCTCTGTTGTCCCGACCACAATGTGTATTTATGTAGAGACTGATTGATCTTTCCCATTGTAATTATTCAGATTCAAGCCAATTGGAAGCTCTGCCAAGGAGCAGAGCTGATCAATGAGAGAGCCAGCATCAGTGGGCCAAGTTATCATTCGGCTCCCGAGCAAAAAAAGACTTGACATTTTAGCTAACCTGCACCCTCGTATTGTCAATAAATGCACAATTTACATTAGGCTCCCTGAGATGTGGAAAATACCTCACATACCATCCCCCCACCTCCACAAATCAATAAGCAGTGGGCCACAGGCTGCAAAGCACTGAGAGGGAAGTATAATCAGTTATACCTCTTAGCCCTCTCTGAGGGGGTGTGTGTGTGCGCGTGCACACATACGAGCACACACACACACACTGGGCACTGTAGCAGCCACTTTCCCTGGACGACGGAGGTCGAGGATGGAAAGTTCTCAGGAAAAGTGTTGTGCTCTGGGAAGCAGCCAGACCTTTCATTTAGGGACCAACAATCTCCTGCAGAGTGATGTTGGGCAGGTCACACATCCTTTCTCATTTCCCTGTGGGTTAGAGAAGGTTCAATAGCTTCTCTGTACACCCACACTTCCTACCTAGCCAGCCACTCGATCTCTGGGACTCTGTCTTGTACCCTGTCCCTGTCCCTGTCTCTGACCCCTCCAGCCAAATAGTCATCAATCCGGCCAGGCTACATTCCTAGGTGGCTCTGAACCCGTCTCTTCTTCTCTATCTGCTCTCCTACAGCTGAGGACTTCCTAAAGCATCTAAGTCTGGGGGAGCCCCCTACTCTGCTTGCCCTGTCTCCAGTTCCTCAAATCCACTCTGCACCTGCAGTCAGGTGACCCCACAAGCAGTTATCTATACCTCAATGTGAAAAAAAACCTTCCCAGGGCTATCTTCTCTCAGCTCAACTTTCCCTGGCTCCTGCGGGCTCCTGGGGACCTGTCCTTGCTGGGGCATCTCCAGACACTCCTCAGCTGTTCTCACTCTTGCTCTCAGATACTCTATGCACCATGGCTTGCTGCCCATTTCCCTTCCTTTGGGGGGAAGTTCACTACTTCCCTCCATGGACAGCTTCATCATTTGCGTTCCAGGCTCTTGTCTCCTCGAATGTTATCACCTCTCTCCCTGATTACCCAGCAGCTTCCCCATCTGAAGGTTGATCCCCAAGGCCAGGGGCAGGCATTACTTGCTATATCGGAATACTCAGTATTGGGGCCAAGCACTTAGTATACTTCTATTGTGTAGAAGGAATCTGATCTGGTTGACTGCGTTGAATGAAAAGAAACAACTTATAGGACTTTGTGGGGACATAAATGAACACCCAGCGCATGGTCACTGTTCCGTGACTCTCTGTCATCCTAAAGAATAACACTCAGTCTGGCTGTGCACAACTGGCACCAGCCACCACCCCCATTTGATGAGATTTCTTCTGAATTTTAAGAGATTTTTTTCCCATTGTAATTCAGGCTACATTATGGTGTGGATTGAAGTTCATCTCTGTTCTACATACTAGAGAAGTGAGGCACCATCAGGGCAAAGTGGGCAGTTGAGCCCATTTAAGAGGCTGGTACACTCTCAAATG
>NW_021604631.1:6071243-6080368 GCF_004785775.1 Grammomys surdaster
AGGGCTTTTTGAACAGTATGCTTTACAGCAACAGCATGTAGTCTTGTGAGCCCACTGGTGGCTACGCTTAACCCCTGTCAGCTCTTAGTTATTTCAAAATCTGTGTCCTGAAAAACTGCTCTGCAAAGCAACCCCTCAACTCAGTCCAAGTCCCAGAAAATGTTCAAGTGTCCCCGTGTTAAGTTTACATTCATCACCTGACTGGAAGGGAGGAACGCCATCCCCTTTCATGGGATCGTCCTTTTGTTGGTTGCTGGTTGCCTTGCCTTTGGGGTTGAGAACTTGAAGAGTAAATGATGTGCGGTCAATTGGCAAATAAACCCTGTGAAGTCTTCCTCTTTTCTCTTGTAGTTCAGGTACTGCGTTCCCTGCTCATGGTAGCCTAAACCCCAGTTCTCCTCATCCCTTACTAGGCCACCAAAGAGGTTTCATTACATTGTGCTTATCTTCTATCTCAAACCATATCTCAAATTCAGTCAGCTAACCAATAAACCAACCAAACAACCAAACCACCATTCAACTAACCAAACAATCAGCCAGCAAACCAATAAACTAACCAAACAACCAAACAATCAACTAACCATTCAACTAACCAGACAGTCATCCAGCTAACCAAATAACCCACAACCAACCACTTACCCATCTCTTTCTTGATTACCTATATTCTACCTACTACCTCTATATCCTTCCTTCCCTTGGCAGCCAAGTGGCTGGAGAGGACCCCACCTGACCCCCAAGTTGCCAACTTACCTTTTAGCTCTTTTGCAGTTTAGATCCTGTTCTTGTGATAAAACACTGACCAAAAACAACCTGGGGGAGATCAGGGGGAGGAAAGGGGTTGTTTGGCTTGCAGGCTACTTGATGAGAAATCAGAGCAGGAACCTGGAGGCAGGAACTGAAGCAGAGCCCATGGAGTGCTCCTTACTGGTTTGCTTTCGATGCAAGCGCTCGGCCTGATTTCTTAAACTACCCCAAACCACCTGCCCAGGGGATGACACCGCCCACAGTTGGCTGGATCCTCCTGCATCAATCATTAATCATGAAAATGCTCCACAGACTTCAGTGGTGCTAGTCTCTTGTTAACAGGCGACTCTTCAGCTACAGCCCACCAGAAGCCACATATTATTAATTAAAATATATCATGCAAATAGCCCTGATAGAGCCCTTTAAAGATTCTCAATTTCACAAGCCAGGCCTTCACCATCTGCATTACTTACCATGTTCTTTTACAAGCTCCTACAGAACAGCTAAGCACTCAACAGCTTTTCCAGCCCAAAGTTCCAAACTCAATCTTGCCCAAAAGAATGTGGTCGGGACTGTGTTAGCCATACCTCACGGTCCTGGCACCAATTTCTGTATTAGTTACTTTCTGCTGCTATGATAAAACACCATGACCAAAAGGTACTGATGGGAAGGAGTTCATTTTGGCCTATGGTTTCTGAGAGAGAGTTGCAGACATGCACGGCAGCTGAAGCAGGAATCTGAGAGCTCAGATCTTCAACCATAAGCAGGGAGTGGTAAAAGCCAAAAGGAAGTGGGGTAAAATAACAAGCCATCCCCTGCCGCCATGTTGTGCTTCCTCTGGCAAGGCTCCACCTTCTACAGGCTCCATGGCCTCTAAACAATGTCACTGAGTGTCAAGGTTCCCAAACCTATGGAGGGCATTCAGACCACCGCTCTACAGGGGGACTTCATTTCCCACTTTAACAACTCACTCTAAGAACACCAATATGTCCTAAGTTCATAACCTCAATTAAAATCTTCCCATCCTTTCCTACCTATAATGTTTAGTCTCTGGTATGTTTACTTTCTGGTACTATTGGGCAGTGCCATAGCCGCTGTTTAGCACAGCCGTTATTACTGCCTCATGAGTAAAAAGGTTGGGTTTACTGAGTATAATCCATTGGTCCCATTTTATAGATGCAGAAATGAAAGTCAAGAGAAAGTAAGTGAATGTAGATGTATCAGTCAGCTAGTGCTGTGTAACAAGCCATCCCGAACTCAGTCACAATCACATTTGGTTTTCCCGTGGTGTGTGTCTTGGTTGGAGTAGCTCTGTTCTTTGCTGAGAGTGGGGTGTGTTTGCTTTATGTGTTTATAATTGGGCTGAGGTTTGAGGACGCCTGTCCTAGGCCATTGCAAGGATGCGGGACACAGAAGAAGAGGCAGCAACATGGTGGCGGCTTTGACTCAGAACTGCCTTATGAGCTGAGGAAAAAACCTCCACCCTGTAACGGGAGGCACTGGTCCTGCCTGAGCCAAGAATGCTGCTGTATAATTTGATACAGAAAACCCTTGAAGAATTGACAGCATTCAAACGCCCCGTGTTCCAAGTCCAAAATTACACATTTTGAGTCTTATCTCTAGGAAAAGACAAAACAGCAACAAAACACAACACAGCAAAACAAAAAAGCCTACTTAAGACTAATGGACATTTGGATTTTGGTTATAAATGAAAAGAGTGAATCTCAGTAAACCAGATACTGAATCTGCCAGCTGAGACACAGGCAGGGCGGGGGTCAGGGCAAGCCTTGGCTGTGGAGAGACGAGCTGGCATCAAGAGGTCCTGAAGCAATCCAGAATTCAGTGTAAGACTCAGATTGGACCTGGGCCTAGGAATTTCTAGCCAAACAAATGATAAAGGGCAGGGCCTTGGCTGATGGCGGATGGGGCACTCTTTCAGGGAATCCTGAGCTCTCAACTCCAGTCTAGGACAGCCAGCAGAGAAGAGGCATGTCTGAAGGCAGAGGACCTGAGGAACCTGGGTGCAGCGTGCCTGCCGTGTCTGACACACAGCAGTCAGTGCACAGCCTTGCTGACTTGTGAGCTGTGGTGGAGGACGTTGTTCTGCACCAGACAGAGAATGTATGGATGTAGTTATGCCTAGAACTGTCTGAAATGCAAACAGCTCCAGAGATGCCTTCATAGTCTCATGGGTGCTAGAGCGTCCTGGGTCACTAAGGGTAAACTGTTTATTTCTTGTGACTAACTCTGGGTGTTGACTACTGGCTTTTAGAAGAAAGGAGACATGCTCTTGTCCCAGACCTGTGGCACACTGTGGGTTTTACTTGAGTTTCAAAGATAAAAAGAGATGCCTGTCACACTTGATGCTCTTCCTTGTCATGAGTTGTCCCTTCTCCCTGGGAAGCTGCTGGGGAGTCTGAGCAGCAGGGGCTTTGTGATCCAGGATCAGACACTAGGCCTCATTGTCTTTTTGCCTCTAAAAGAGCGCTGACTAAGCCACCTAGAATATAGGTTAGTGTTGTCAATAATATGCAGAAAACCAATAGAAAACCAGAAAAGTAGGACACTCAGTGAGAGCCCAGAACAAGATGGCTTTGGAGTTGGCTTCTTTCTGCCTCACCAACTCTGCCCTTGGGGTAGCAAGGATACTGCCTCCACACCAGTGCATACACATCACACATGTCACACACACACGCACACACACACACACACGCACACACACACACACACGAGTAACCGTTCCTCCATACCCCCCACAGTAACACTACATATACACAAACACACACATCACGCACATGCATATAGCACATATTCCATATATATTACATATGCAGTATACTCACATGCTATACATACCACGAACATACTACATGGAAACTATACATATACAACACACACATAATATATATACCGTATACATATTCATTATACACTTTATATATAACACATAACACACACATCATATGCACACATATTGGACACATGATGCACACCACATATGAACACACATTGTACCCAGACTGCACAAATAACATATACCAAATGCATACTCTACACACACATGTGAGTTAACTGCAACTTTTGATGGCCCTAGGTTGAACAGCGTCCCTCCTAAAACTCTTGTCTTCTGGAACATCATAATACAACCATATTAGGAAATGAGTCTCTGTAGATATAATCCAATGAAGATGGATTGGACAGGCCCCCAAACCCAGGACTATTGTTCTTAAAGGACAGACATTCTGATACAGATTCAGAGAGAATATGGAGACAGGACAGAGGCAGAGAGAAGTCTGAGCCACACATGTACAAGCCGGAGAAAGTCAGCAACTTGTAACTTCCAGAAACTGCAAGCAGAGGTGAAGGCTGCTTGTAGCCTCCTCAGGGTTGTTCAGCCCTGCTCCCAGACTTCTCAGTGTCACTCAGGCTCTGCCAGCCCTCAGTTTTACTTTCAGTCTCCAGAATGGGAGATAGTAGGTCTCTGTTGCTTTAAGACACTAAGTGTGTGTGAGAACTTGGATGCCTGAGGAGAAGAATCCAGTTCCTCACCCCAGGAGGCTTGCTGAGGCAAGACTAAGGCTTGGCTTGAATGCCCTGCTCCCTGCAGCCTGCCTATAGGCCAAGGGGCCATCCCGCAGCTGGAGTCTAGGCCCCAGCTTTCCTCTCTGTGTAACTGGCATAGGGAGGATGTTGGTGGACATTACAGGGCATGAGGCTATCAGGTGTGGTGGCTCAAACGTGTTATCCTAGCACCTGGAAGGTTGAGGCAGGAAGATTGCCTTGAGTTTTACATGGTGAACTTGAGCCAGCCTGGTCTACAGAGTGAGATCTGATCTCACTCTCAAACAAGACAACACAACAGAAAGATAAAGCACAGGGCATAATTTTCTCATGTTTTATCATCTTCTCTCACAGGCCAGCATTATGCCTGACTTAGAAAGTTTGTTACTGCCAGCTACGATCATCCTGTGATTCTCTGACATCTTCAAGTCCATGGCCATTCACTCTGGTTTGGAGTTCCCTTGATTTTACTTTTCTAGGAGACGAGCAGATTGATCTGGTCCTGCGGTGATATGCAATGGTTCTCGGGGCAGCACCTGGGACAGAACAAGCAGCAAATGTGGCAAGTGTCTTGTAACACCTCTGTGGGAGGGAATGCCCACAGATGCAACAGGGGTGATGGGTAGTCTGAAGAAGTCCTCCTGAGGCTTAGGAAGAGGATGCCCTTGCATCTGTGGCTGCTGGGATGCAGATGATGGGATTCCTCATGACGCCTGCCCTGGGACTCCTGGCCATGGATAGTCCCCACCCTTTTTATACCAGGGGGAGTGAGTGGGTCCGAGGAACTGGAGCCTGTCACATCCAAGAGCAGGCTATGAAGTCTCAGACTTTCACCCTGGGCTCTTACTCTCGAGGACTGTTTAATCAGGGGAAGCAGCCAAAATGATGAGCAGCCCTCACCAACAGCATGTAAGTGATCGCAGCAACAGAATCCTTGCTCAAGTGGCTTTTTGGGAGACCCTGACCCCTAACTACCCTACTCTACATCAGATTCCAGACCCTCCCAGAAATTCTGGGATGGCGATGTGTGTTGGTTTAAATCATTTAGGTCTGTGGGGGAGTTGTCAACAGTGGTTCATAGGTGTGGGAAGATAAGGGCTGGATGGGTAGCGGGAAGTAGGACGAAAAGCTGTAACCATGGGAAGGATTTCAAGGTGCAAGGGCCAAGCCGGAGCCCACACCTACTTCACTGTTCATGCGGAAGGACCAGGCATGTTCTGTGGGTGTGAGCATCTGGTCCAGAGTACAACTGAGTGAGAACTAGACCATCCGCACGGATAAGCAATGGGCAGTGAGGTTTGGTAACGTCAGGCTGTAGCTGTTGCCTTTAACCTTGCAGTTTCCACTTGCCATTGGATACATAGTTAATGATTGTAGCTTTAAAAAAAAACAAAACCCAATGCACTAAGTATGTAGTAGCTTTAGATGTCTCACTATGTAGACCAGGCTGGTCGTGAACTCACATCACAGAGGTGTGCCTACCTCTGCCTTCAGAGTGCAGGGATTAAAGGCTTTTTGGACATCTACTAGGTTAGATACAGAGGAACTTGGAGTCATTTTGTCACCCACGACAATGTCCAGTGCCTCTTTGTACCAACCTTGGATGGCCAGGGATGTCTAGCTCAACTGGCTAAAGGACTTTCCTTGAAGTCTTTTGCACAGGCCACATGTTTATGTCCTGATTTCAAGTTGCTGGGCTCCACTGGCGCCGTGGGTGAGCTGACCTACAGGGGTGATAATCTTGTGATAATAGCTTTCTTTCTACAGGGTTTTAACCTGGAGAAGAAACAAAGTGCGGCTTTCTGTACTCTTATCCCTGGAGATGCCTGGGGTTCCATTCGTTACGTCTATAAAGCAGGAGACCATAGTGTCCTAGAGAGCAGTGTAGAATCCACAGCCAGACAGCCTGGGTTTGAGTCTTAGTTCTGCTTCTTGTTAGCTGTGTGTTCCTGGACTACTTACTTCATTTCTCTGAGACTCAGATTTTTCCTCTCTATACAGGACGTGATGGGAGCATATCCCACTCATGGGGGAGAGCAGGGTATGAGCTCCTGTCCGGGAAGAACTCCAAGGTGCTCCCTGCCTGAGGAAGACTCACCATAGGTTCCCTTATCAGTAGAACACGGAGGCCTGAACCCCTGTTGCTTTCTGTAGGGTCTTCCTTAAGTCTGGTGGAGTTCACCTGGGGCATGACATCATGTCATGCCATGTCTTGCATGACATCATCTTAGGGTTCTTTAAGGATTTTAGGAAAACAAAGGATTAGCTTCAGATGACTAACCTACTAGGCTGGAGATGGAACAGATCCAATAAGCCATGAACACTAGCAGGATTGCACTCTGATAAACCGTGTCCCATAGTCTCCCAGTTTCTCCAGCCAGCCTCTCCACGGGGGATATCGTGAAGCCCTTTGAGTGGTCAGGAAAGGCATCCTGGAGCAGAAGGCCAAAGACTTGCCAAGTGGAGGAAGAGGATGGACACACCAGGAAAGGGCAGGCAGGGGAACAGGCAGCTGGGGTGTGGACCACAAGAGCAGGCTTAGTATGGTCACGTCCCCAAGAGAGAGGGTCTACCTCAGATGTGCTCTGATCTGTCTTGATTCTACTTAGTCCTGGCCTTGGAGAAGAGCATAAGTCTAAGTCCAGAGCATGAAACAGGTCAGTATAACTAGAAATGTGCAAGATAGCCCCAGTGTAAAAGGGATGAGGCTGGAAGACAGTCATCATGGCTTCCCTAAGACAAAAGGGATCCCTGACCCCACCCCACCCCCCATTGTGGTTCATAGAAGAGGTTCTTTCCTGTCTCTTCTGTATGGCATACATGCTTTGTAAACACCATTAACTTGAATTCTGTGGCTTTCAGAGCCCCACTCCATCCTGACTCCTGATCTTTTAAAGGTGGCTGTGCGCTGAGGTCTGACTAGTACCGCAGCGAATCTGCCATCTCCTGGGCATTTGTTGTTGTTCTATGGTACTGACATGGGCCCCAGGAACCTGAGTTGGCATCTGAGGTGTGACAAGATATCAAAGGACACTTGAGCTGCCTGAGGCCCTGGAAGGTGGAAGAAGGGACAATGTAAAATATCATGAAGGCATTCAGGAGGCTGAGGGAGGTTTAGTCTGAGCCTGAGTGGGACTTGAGAGAGATGGCCTGGAATCAGACAGTCAGAGAACACTTATCAGGAGGCTGGCTTCTGAGGGCCTGTCTGGGAAGGCTGGTTCAGCAGCATGGGGGAAGGAAGTTCGCTGTAATGGTGTTGCAGAAGTCAAGCTTAGGGCAGGAGGAAGCGCTAATGCTACCAGAGCTACCGTCTGTGACAAACTTCCTCAAACTCAGACAGAGCCATTCTGAGCTGCTGGTCCACTAAAGTCTCGAGATCGCTTTCCGTGAACATCAGGGGAGCCAGGGACTCATTTTCCTTGTACTCAGAGAAGCTTGGAAGATACCTGCCCTACCTGCACTTCCCAATGTTCTCATGAAAATAAAGTGCGTGAAAATGCATGTCTGAGCCCCTTGATACATTAATTAAGAGCCCCATAGCTTCCTTATTTAACTGAGGGCTGCTACCTCATTCATCTGGGATTATTAGCAAGGCGAGAGGGCCTTTGTTGAGCTTGACAACGTGATTAATAAAGACTCTAGGTGAATTTTGGCTTCTCAACAGCTTTTGATGTGCTAAGATTCCCCAGTGAGGACAACATCATCAATTACCTAAACAAGCCACTACCTTCAGGCCTTGGCTATCTGTGAGGCTAGCCTGTTACTTGGCAGACAGCGAGAAATGGCCTCCGAGGCCACGGTCTCAGCCCTGATCTTTTTTGGAGGAACAAGGTCCTTTAAGTGGCTCATTGGTGACGTCATTCTTCACTTCTGCAAAGCTCTGCATCTTGCCTTCTGTCCCCTGTACCCTTTTCTTGTCCAAGGTTCTGTTACCTTGGCATTTTCTAAGTGAGGTTACAGAATTCAGTGCTGGAGGGTAAAGGGAGGTCCGAGTTCTTAGACACTACTCTTACTCAAGACTTCGGCTCCTAGAGTCAGCCAGGTGCAGTCAGGGCCGCACACAGGCGCTTTGGGATGTCTTGTCTGGACTACTGTCTGCTGACCCATCAGTTGCCCAGGTGTGAGAGGTAGCTTTTAAAAAGCTAATTGTAGGGGCTGGAGAGATGGCTCAGCAGTTAAGAATGTAGGGAACACTCCTAGAGGACCCAAGTTCATTTCTTAGTACCGACATGGTGTCTCACAGCTATCTGTAATTCCCGTTGCCGGGTGTCCCATGCACTCTTTTGAGTTTTGCATGCACAGGGTACACATAGACTCATGCAAGATCACACTCATACACAAAAATAAAACACTTAAATACAATTATAATGTATTCATACAATGAAGCAACTTCCTGTGGGGTGGATGTGTATGTGTGTATACATGTCTGTGTGTGTGCATGTGTGTGCATGTCTGTGTGTGTGCATGTGTGTATGTCTGTGTGTGTGCATGTCTGTGCATGTCTGTGTGTGTGCATGTGTGTATGTCTGTGTATGCATGTCTGTGTGTGTGCATGTCTGTGTGTGTTTGTGTGTGCATGTCTGTGTGTGTATGCATGTCTATGTGTGTGTATGCATGTCTGTGTGTGCATGTCTGTGTGTGTGCATGTATTTGTATGTCTGTGTGTGTGCATGTGTGTATGTCTGTGTATGCATGTCTGTGTGTGTGCATGTCTGTGTGTGTTTGTGTGTGCATGTCTGTGTGTGTGCATGTATTTGTATGTCTGTGTGTGTACATGTGTGTATGTCTGTGTGTGCATGTCTGTGTGTGTGTATGCATGT
>NW_021604631.1:6080378-6091072 GCF_004785775.1 Grammomys surdaster
TGTCTGTGTGTGCATGTCTGTGTGTGTGTATGCATGTCTGTGTGTGCTTGTGTGTGCATGTGTGTGCGCGCATGTGCACATAACGGTGAGCATTTGTAGGTGCACGTATGCATGTGCATGTGGCAGTCAAAGGACAGATAACTTGTGTCATTTCTCATTCCACAAATGATATCCAGCGTCTTGACGTTGCAAAATGATGTTGTCATCTATAAAGTCCACACTCGAGTACCTCACAATTGAGTTAAAAAAAATCACACAAAACCTTATAACGCTTTAAGTAACACTCGGGATCGTGTTGTGCTCAATTAATAGCCATCATCTGCCAATCTGTCACTTGTCTGTCAACCTACCGCCTGCCCATCTATTTACGTAGCGTCTGTCATCGCTGGTGTTTCTGGTCGATGGCGTAGCGTAGTCTAGATAAAGTCAGATAAGCAAACAATACTTTAAAAAGCCACACCACCCACCCCAGGAGTATTTCATAATTAAAACCACTTAACTGGCACTCTGACATCATCGATCGCTTTGTTCTGCTTTTACACTAGAAACAAAGTCCTCACACCACGGCTCCTCTGTTTGGCTCAGTCTTCTTCAGTTCTCACTGGAGGGAAAGGCGGAGCAGTGTCCCAGGATCCTGTAATAGCTGGATGTGTGCTGTCAGAGAACTAGGACCTGAGACAAGATGGCCGGCTCAGGCCTCCCTTGCCAGTCCGAGCCACCCATACCACCTCACCCCACCTCGTACCTTCTGTCCTAGTGGGTGTTGGCTGAATCTTTTCATATGGGGCTGGGGTTTAATGGGGCACCTTTATGTTGTATCCCTTGGCTATGATGTAATGCTCACATCTCTTGGTTTATGAAGCCCAAGAGAGAGAGCCTCCTTATCAGGACCCTGAGGTTTTTTTTTTTTTTTTTCAGTTTGTTTCCAAACTAGCTTTTTGTTTAAGAAACAACTTAGCCTCATTAACCATACCTTATGATTCATAACTACCGCTCAGTAGTCAGAAGAATAACTGAAATAGACATGTAGACTTCAGCTGAGGATGTACCCTCCGACAGGGGCCACTTTTTCCCAAGCAAATGCTTAACTCACATTTGCTCTCTGCTGTTGAAGTTGTCTAGGCTGTGAATGCCTGGGCTCAGGATGGGCTCAGGTGGTGGTCTCTATGGTGGCCTGGCACCCAGCACGTGGGACAGTGCTGGTTAAGTGGGAACACACAGAGGGCCACAAAGGGAACAGTTCCCCGCCTAGTAGCTCTTTCCATTCCTAATGTCCTGGGTGCATTAGCCCCAAGGGCCACACAGGCCTTCCTTCCTGCATTTCTTCCCTCCCTCAGGACAAACCATGACCACAGCTTGGACTAAACCCAAGGCCAGGTGCAGAGCAGCTCAGCTCTTAGGGGTAGTAGCACTGTAACAGGGCACAGAGACTCATCCCATATGATACCACGTGAGCTTTGAGAAAGCACTGAGGTCTCATTAGCCAGTCTCTGGCCATGAAGTCAAACCATCAGCCAGGCTATGGGCAGCTCCATAAATAGACCACATTTTACACTGTGCTTTGTTCAGACCAACCTTGAGAGTCCTGTCTTCTCAAAACAGTGGCTGTGGACCACAGCTGTGAGGTGACATACTAACGTGGGCCTCTTAAGACTGTCACCGTATGGAACTTATCACTGTTTGGTTTTGTTTATAGAAGCAGTCATGGTTTTCACTCAAGATCATAACAACATAAATCTTCCTTTGGGGAAAAAAAAAGGCAGGAAAAAAGAATTGGGAAGTGATGGTACTGGTGAGACAGATATATGGCAAAATTTTCTCAGGTGTCACACACACACACACACACATACACACACAAGTGAATTTGGAAGAGGAAGCTCATTAAGCTTGATTCTATTGGCATTCCTGGCCTGAAGACTTAAGATTAAAATGGAAAACTAAGTTACCTCTCTGGACTCATAACCATTAGCTAGTGACTTCTCTTAGAATCATGATTATTTCTGGAAAGCTATTACCTACTTGGCTGTGTAGACCATGGGCATCAAAGACGGCTTTTGTTTTGAGACAGGGTTTCTCAGTGTAGCTCTGGCTGTCTTGGAACTCGATCTGTAGATCAGGTTGGCCTCAAACTCATAGAGATCCACTTGCTTCTGCCTCCTGAGTGCTGGGATTAAAGGTGTGAGCCACCATTGCTTGGAAAATGTCCCCCCACCCAATTTTCAAATATGGGGAAGCTTCATATATGGTATCAGAAGTTAGTCTCTTCACACGTTGTGAAGGCAATATGGCTGTATCACTTTGAATTCATGAATTTAAATATATTTGATGTTTTGAGTCACTGCAATTATTACTGAATTGTTCAAATTGCTCATCTTTGGCATAGTCATGCCTGGTTGGTTTAAAGTCTAGGTTCAGCAGAGCTGGCAGCAGAGGCTGGAGGTGAGTTGTGTGTGTGTGTGTGTGTGTCTTTGTTCCTTGCCTGGCTGGGGTTGAGACTCAGCACTCCTGTCTTGGCCAATCGCCATTTTGCCTGAATCAAATGGGATGGGGGTGTCTAGGGTGTCTAATTTCCAGTAAGAGGGGGAGTCATAGTTATAACAATTAAACAACCTCCTAGGTCTCTGAGGTGTCCGGTTTGTGCCATTGGTCTGGATGTGCATGGACTGTAGTCACAAGGGATGAGTAGCAATGGTTTTAGAGAGAAATGGAAATTGCTTAGTTATTTTATTTAACACTTAAATATCATTGCTTTAGTTACCCCGCCCACCTATCTTCTGCCCAGCTATAGCCTGTAGGTATCTTCGTTCACCAATCAGAGATAACTTGGGGGTCAAAGTTACATAGCTTCAGTCTGTGTGAAGATTCTCTCATCCCTGGGGGCAACCAGGCCTTGGGGGCCAGCTTTCAACATTACAGTACATAGCAACAGACCAAACCTCAAGAGAGACTCTTTCTGCTTCAGATAATCTCTCTAGAATTTCTCACTAGCACATCACAGCTGTGCCTCACCCATGTTTGAGTATTTCACGATCGAATCAAGTTGACAATAGAAATAGTTACATCTGATAGTTGTGTTACTTATGTTTCTGTTGCTATGATAAGACACCAGGACCCAAAGCAACTGTTAGAAGGAAAGGTTTGTTTGGGCTTACAGCTCCTCAGGGAATAAGAGTCCAGCATGCCTGGGAGGCATGGCTACAAGTCCAAGCACAGTGGCAGGAACAGGAGGCTGAGAGCTCATACTGCAACCGCAAGCATGAAGTGTGAGCTGAGGGCTTTAATCTCAAAGCCTCCTCCTAGTGACATACTTCCTCCAGCAAGTCTGTATCACCCAAAGTTTCCTAAACTAGCACTACTAACTGGCAACCAAGTGTTGAAATGCCAGGACTATGGGGGACATTTCTCCATTCAAACCACTACAGTAGTTAATGTTTAAGTTGCTGAGTAGACCTTTAAAATGTGCATTTGTGTTGTGAGCTGGATAAAGAGGATCAGAGCTCAATGGAGAAAGCAGAGCTAGAGTCAGAAATGCAGGGGTGTTGACTGGTCAAGGGTCTTAACAGCGACAGGTCAGCAGAAGAAAAGGGGCCAGCGGCCCATAAGGGTAGTGGGTGACATCGTCATGGAAATAAAGAGGGAACAGCATTCCCAAAGAAGTGCTCAGCTACAAGCAACTACCATTGAGGATTCAAGTAAAGAGTCTGTCAGGGGATTATGGGGTTGACAAAGATAAACTCATCGGAGACCTTAGCAAGAGCAGTCCTCTCCCATTAACAAGAGTACTTAATTTACAGTTAAGTGTAAATGTAGCAGCTTAGCTGGACTAGGCAGAGACAAGATTGAAGGGGCTGAAGGGCATAGCACTTCTCCCTTACAAGAAACTTTGCTGACAAAAGGGAGAAGTGAGGCTGTGAGTGGAATGGGGGCATTTGCTCTCAGGCTTTAAGATGGGGAACACAAAGACATATTTGCATTACAGCAGGAGTGGTCCAGGGGAAGGGAAAGATGCACATCTGAGAGGAAGGACACGGAGGATGACAAGCTGTGTAAGACACACAGGGAGAGAACCCGAAGACCACACTGGCCTCTGACTGGCTTCTGCCATTCCAACCCTCAGTCTACTGGACCTGAACCCATCCAACATCCTCCGAGGCCTGGAGTTGGAGCCCAGTTTTTAGGGTGCTTGTCCAGCACACACAAAGCCTGATCCTTGGCGCTGCACAGTCAGATGCGGTGGCACACACCTGCACTCGCAGCCGTCAGGAGGTGGAGACAAGAGGATGTGAAGTTTTAAGTCTTCCTTAGCTAAATAACAAGTTTGAGGCCAGACCGGGCTATGTGAGATCCTGTCTCAGACAACAACAACTCCCCACCCCCCCCATGGTTTACCCTAAGTGGCTTCTTTGTCTAAACAACAGGCATACTCCTACATAGAATCCATCAACAGAGTGCCTCGATTTTGAGAAAAATGAGAGACTGGGCAGCTTGTAACCTTTCAATTTTAGCCTTACTGTAAAAACAGTGCATATGATTGGGTTTATTTTGAGAAGGGATGCCCTAAGCTTCCCCGGTGGCACTGCAAGATTTGTGTTCGGTAGCATGAAATGATCGCCTTAGTTGTGAAAATTAAACCAAAGGATTTAATGTGGGGCAATATGTATCTCTCCTGCCATTTTCTGACTTAAGTATCCTTACTATAAACAATGACAGATGTCCAGAATGGTAGTGGTGGGCATAGTTCCATTAATTCCTGTCAAAGAAAAGCTGTTCTAAATGTCACAACATGGCGATCACACAGAGGCTACATGGTACCTACTCTTCACTGTGCCATCCCAGGCCACCTGGACTTTTGTTGGGTGGCGCAGAACTTGATGACACAAAAAGACAGATTTCTTTTACAACGACAATGTTGGAAATGACAGGGAGAAAAAGAAACTTAAAATATTTCCATCGATTGCCTGGAATGTTTCCGTGCGTAGTCCAGCTCTCAGCTTCCCACAGCTGCGAGATCAGGGGACTGATTGTCTCCCAGGACTAGAAGTCTGAAATCAAGGTGTCGGCAGGTCCAGGCTGTCTCTGCACCCTGTAGGATGAATTTTTGTTTGTCTTTCCTTTGATCAGAAGTTTTCTGGTGACCTTTGACCTCCCTTGGCTAACTGCAGCATCCCTCTGATCTCTGCCCTCACGGTCCTCTGGCTTCCTTTCTGTGCATCTGTCTTCACACGGCCATTTTGTTGTCATTTGAATGTCTGGTGCTTGACCAATCATTGCCCATTGGAGATGAGGTTTGTTCTGGAAGTTTGTGGAACTTTACGAGGTGGAGCCTTGCTGGAGGAAGTGAGTTACTGGGCAGGCCTTGAGATTTCAAAGCCCTGACACACTTCTTGCTTACACTCTGCTTTCTGAGTGTTCCACTTTCCTGCTTCCCCCCTCACAAAGGACTGGATCCCTTTGAACTTCCAGGCCATATTAGCCCTTCCTCCTCAAGTTGCTTCTTGTCACAGCATTGAGGGAGGTGAGCAATATGTATATCTTCTGACAAATATCCCATTTCTTTTGGATGGGAGGCCCCATCTACTTCAGTATGACCTTTTCGGAACTAAAGACAATTCACACCAACCCTATCTCCAGATAGAGTCAGGTTTTAAGTTCCAACTTGTCTTTTGGAACTTAAACTACTCTATCCCTGAAGGAATTTACAGACTTGGGCATCCGAGGAGACATTTGGAGGTCAGTCTATGGACTCTGGGACCAGAGCACATGAGAGAAGGTTACAGAGAAGAAATCGAGACGGGTACAAACTGTGCCTGTGTTGCAACTCTTCCCCCTGCACGGGTGGTGGTAATCTTTGACTGCAGATCTGGGCTCAGGGACTCTGGCTGACAAAGGCCTTTCCTGGTTACTTCCTGGCTGAAGACTCCCACGTTCTGCACCAGAGTTGAGGCTGTAAGGGAAAGTTGTGATTGTGCACAGGGCACACTCTGCTGGTGCCATATGCTTGAAAATGTCTGAATTTTGTGCAGAGACACACAGGCAGTGTTCTCCTAAGTGCAGTTACATAATGAGGGCACGGACTTGCATAGTAATTAGCATGTGTAATTAGGTACAGACTTCTTGTCCTTTAATTAGACAATCAAGACATCTAATTACTAAATTAAGATGTAATTATGTGGCCCAAGATCTTCATATTTCTTTCTACCCATCAGAGATTATATTTAGAAAATAATTTGCAAAAACCGATGGAAAAAAGTGAACATAATCTCCGATTTGAGAGTGTTAAAAGAAAGCGTTCAATAGTTCTGAATCTCCTTTGATCTCCGTCTTTGGGAATAAAAGGAGTCATTTAAAATACCATCACCTTCTCGAAAGGCTACCTTTTCCACACTTGACCTTTGACACACATGCTAATGAGCAGGAATGTGGGTGTGGCTAATCTACATAATTCACACTGGGCTCTTGTGTGTGCTTCAAGATGCCACTCAAATCTGGACTTAATGGTGATGCTCTGGGAAGTCATTCAGACTAGTAGTACTTTCAGATGGTGGGAGGACTCGCTGTTTCCCATTCTGCCTTGCCTGGTTCTCCCTCATGGCTCTTTTAGCCATAGGCAAATTACTGTGCCTATGTAAACTGTACTTAGGTGGTGTCTCCATTTGCAGAGATGTTGGAGGGTATGCTAAACTGTTCTCAGGTCAGAGAGTAAAACAAACACCCCATCTTTCTCCCTGCAGGGTCTTTTGAGCATTAGTATTCACCAGTCACCAGACTGGAGGGCTATTTTGTTATTTTTTCTTGTTCCTAAATTGGGATTTGGCTGATCTCTGCATGATGCTAAACACCCAGTTTGACTCATTAATTTTTCCAAACCAACTGAACTTTTGACCTAATTGTCTGGCTGGGTGGGGATGGGGCCATATGGTAGGTTTGTCGGAGCCAATTCTGACTCTAACTATGTCACCCCTCTGTTCCCATTAACTGAAATACCCCATAATCCCGTGTTAGGACAGCCTTACTGAAAAGTAGCACAGACTCTGTTGGGCCATATTTCCTGGTTTGGGATGAAGAGAATCTGTCTCCTTTATGGGTTTAGACAGGAAACAGAGCCTGACAAGGGCTGGAAGTGGGGAGCAGGGCTGTCTCCTTGCCATGAGGTACCCCCATCCCCTCTTTGTTTTCTCAATAAGGCCACGGCCCTGGGATGTGATGATCAACAATCTATATATGAAGGGGGGACTGGCCTTAACCTAAAAAATCATATGGTTTGTATATGCTTGGCCCAGGGAGTGGCACTATTGGAGGCACTATAAGAGGTGTGGCCTTGTTGAAGTAAACGTGTCAAGGTGGGCGTGGGCATTAGACCCTCACCCTAGCTGCCTGGAAGTCAGTCTTCTCCTAGTGGCCTTTCATGAAGATGTAGAACTCTCACCTACTCCTGTACCATGCCTGCCTGGATGCTGCCATACTCCCACCTTGATGATAATAGACTGAATCTCTGAACCTGTCAGCCAGCTCCAATTAAATGTTGTCCTTATAAGAGTGGCCTTGGTCATGGTGTCTGTTCACAGCAGTAAAACCCTAACTAAGACAGCCAGGGAGCTTATTCTCTGCCACTGTAAGTTTTTGCTGTGTCTTCTGAGTTATGGCTCATGATAGATTTAGAAGCTGAGGAGATGAGGTGCATGCGTGGGGAGACTACCTTTCTCTGAGGCATCTCAAATTTCAAAGGCCTCAGAGATCTCATTGGCGCATCTGGAGGCACTGCCAAGTTCTTATCCTTCCTTTTTCATGCTAGTTCCCTGCCCCTGAGCCCTTAGATGTGCTCCCTGGAAACTTTTCTCAGTCTCACTAAGAGAACTCAATAGTTCTCCTTCATAACAGGACCAACTACATGACTCCAAGCATTAGCTTCTTGGTTTTAGACATTTGCTTCTCTGTCTACCCAGGTATTCCACATCAGCGTTCTCAAGACTGGAAAAGTTGGGCATCAGACACCCCAAGCCTTCTCCTTTCATTGGAAACTTGATGTTTTTCCGCCAGGTGAGACATGGGCCTTCTGGATCTTGCACAAGATTTCTGCTTCTGTTCATGTTTTGGGAGTCAGGGTGCTCTCCACACGAAGGATCTATGTAACAGGAAGAATTCTTCTCCACTGGAATGGTTTTTTCTTCCCTCCTTCCCTCCTTCCATCCCTCCCTCCCTCCCTTTTGAGGAAGGGTTGCCAAGACTGGCTTTATACTTTCTATGTGATTACTCTGAACTTTTGATCCTCTTACCTCCACCTCCTGAGTGCTAGGACTACAGGGGTACACCACCACACCCGGCTATGCAGTGCTGGGGGTTGGGGATTGAACCCAGGGCTTTGTGCATGCTAGACAAGTACTCTATCAACTAAGCTTCATCTCCAGCTTAGTTGTGATGATGACTCATCTCATAACTCATCACTATTCATTCATTCATTCATTCATTCATTCATCCACCTGCCCCAAACCCACCTTACTGAGTATTTAAATACACTCTCTAGAATGCAAAAGCAGAAGCTACGTACACTCTCAAGGTCACCGTGCAACAATGGTGTATGCCACCAGTTGGGTTGTGTCAATGGCTGGATTGGGAAGTGAGATAACAACTCCAGATCCTGATTCAGGGAGAACCAAGGAGGGATCATTGTTGGGGGGAGTTCCTGGAGACAGGGTCTTGTAGGAGCTGCAGACAAAGGCAGACACACCAGGGAGAGGGTACCACGTACAAGAGAGCACCCATGTGGGAATGGTGGCACTGGTCAGCAGGCAGCCTGGTGGGACCGAAGCTAACATTGAGAGAATCCAGGAGAATAAAGCTGGGTATGACACATGGGCTAGCTTACTTCCAGATTTGAAGGTCCAACCAGGAACCAATCTAGACAACAATTGAGTAGAGCATGGATCCTGAGAAGCAAGACTGCAAGGCTCAAGAGCTGAGACCAGGGCTTCAGAAGCCATGCTGTGCTGGACATCAAGGCTGAAGGGGTGAGGGTTTAGTACAGGGAGGCAGTGACAGTCCTGAGAAGAGAACAATGGTGACAAAGTAAGGACTCCAGTATCTCCGATTCAGAGGACTCAGGGAAATGAGGGAGGCAGCAGCCAAAGGTTGAACCTGCAGAGCAAAGACAACGGCTGTGGGGTGACAGAAGGAAGTGGCTGGGAAGGGAAGCTGGTTCAGGGAGAAGATATTTTATTTTAAGCCTCTGGTCTTCAGCTCGCCAGAGTGACATGGCAGGGGAGATGACCAGCCGTTTGTAGATAGGGACACAGTATCTGTCTTTGAAGGTTATTTTTTTACTGCCATTGGTTTTTCTCTGAAGCCCGATTAATGTGTGGGGACACTACACCCAGACCGACAGCAGGAGCCACCACCAGATCCTGCCTGTGAATTGCCATACAAAGGCAGGGAGGGCTAATCCGGGCATACTGATGAGACAGCAACTCTGGGAGGATGCTGGAATTCCCTCTACTCCATGACCCGTGCTCCACTCCCTAGGCAGAGAATGACCTGCATCTGGCCTTTGCCTGACACTTTCCAGTTTTCTCTCTGTTTCTTTCCCTGGGGTCACCGTTTGTTGCCAGCATCTCTGTCTTCCCAGCTTTTCAAACACCCTCTTCTCTTATCTCTCCCTCTGGGGTGCCCCGTTCACAACTTTTAAGCTCACCAACAATCACCCCAACAGACCTCCTATACCCTCTTGAAGCAAGTGTGAAGAGATTTTTTTTTCTTTTTTTCTTTTTCTTTTTTTTGTATTTGAAATGTTGTGAAGAGATTTTAAAGTGTCAAAATAGAACAAACAAGTCATATAGGAAATCGAATGAAAATAAATTCCATACATTGCAGGGTGGGGTGGGGGAATGATTAGTCATAGCCAGTTAAGTAAAATTAATTTGCTATTAACATTTAGAAGCAGACAAAACAACTGTCATGTAAGAAGACCCCCCCGATGGCTGACTCAAAGAATGTCCACCTCTCAGTTCACCGTCCCTATATATATAAATTCTGTTGTGCTTTTTTTTAGAACTCAGCTAAGTTTGCTTTACAGATGTTGCAACACCATCCCTCTCTCTAACAGGGCAGTCAATTCATTAGAGAGGTTTATTAAAAACTTAGACATATTAATCTTTTGGGCACCCACCTCGGTACTTTTATTTATTTAATTAAAATATAGGCACATCATTTTCTGCCTTTCTTCCCTATCTTTCATATGCCTCTCCTGTTCTTCTCAAAATCATGACCCCTTCTTTAGTTTATAAATAAAAATGTATAGATACAGCTTACTCAGTCTACTTAGTGTTACTTAGTGTGTGTGTCTTCAGGGCTGACCCCTTAGTCTGGATAACCAATCAGGGGGTTTATGTCTAGGGAAGACTATTTCTCCTGTCTCTGTATCCCTTAGTTTTATGTAGCATTTTGTCTTATGGGTGGGGCCTTGGATTTACAGTCTATTGTGTTCATCTAGGCTTGCCTTGCTATAGCCCAGGTTTGTATTGTTTGGAGTTGCTGGGAACAGGGCATGGTTCCATTCAGAACATGTGCTTCCTTTAACCATCAGCTCTCTGGCCCTCCACCTCTATGACTTAAATCTATCATTTTCCACTCAGCCTCTCCCAACAATGCATGTTTAAATATATATATATATATATATATATATATATATATATATATATATT
>NW_021604631.1:6091172-6094419 GCF_004785775.1 Grammomys surdaster
TGTGTGTGTGTGTGTGCGTGCGTGTGTGTGTGTATGTCTATGTGTATGTATGTATATATATATATACATACATATATATATGTATGTATGTATATGCGTGTATGTGTGTGTGTGTGTGTGCATGCGCGTGTGTGTCCTTCCATCATACCTGCTTATGCCCATGGTCTACATCTGCAGCTCCATCTCTACAGCACAAGGGGGTCTAGCATTTTCTCACCTCCACCCATTTTGCCCCATGCACATCTTCTGGTACTCTAGGGTTTCTGCCTATGAAAAATCACACCGAGAGTCTTCTGTTTGGACATCGAACTCAGATCATGCGAGTTGAGAATTTGTGATAACTTGGGCAGATTCGGAAGTGTACACATATATACGGGTCAGGAGAGGAGACTTGGCAGATAGGAACCATATCCGAGGGGAAGATTGTAGATGTGAAAGCAAATAGTTTTCAGATGTGTAAGCAGCAATTATACGTGGATAACTTAAGTGCCCACGGTCTCTTCTGTCCATTAAATAGAGCTGCTGAGAGTTTTACTCAGCAATATTTTAAAAAGCCATTTCTTTACTCAATATTCTATAGTACTTCAATGCAATATAACAGTGATTCTTCTTTTATTGTTTATGTAATTGTGTTCTTGCTGTTCTAGGCTTTTTTTTTTTTCTGAGTAAGTTGGAATTGTTGAAATTTTACTTAGTCTTATTCTTACCATGGTGCTGTGTGTGTGTTTTCCTTCCAGGGCTTTTGGGAGAGCCAATTGGAACTCCGAGAGCGATACGGACCTCTGTGTGGGTAAGAGGAAGACTCACACCCTCTTCTACATGCTTTGACTTCTCACGATGAACTGATGTGGCAGTTACGATGGTGATAGGATTGTCGTGAACAGTACTATTGTGAATTTCTTTCTGAGGGTGCCAAAGAAGGACAACTACCCTACAGGTCACACATGTAGAGAGCTCGCTCTTGTTTGGACCTGTCTAGTTCCATCCTCTGGGTAAGATGTGCCTGCTAGCAATAATATTATTGTCAGCTAACCTGGCACACGTCTGACACTGGAAATAAGTTCTGTGAATAATGACTATGGCAATAGTGTGACCAATCCTGTCCTGGATGCAGTGGGACACTGGTCATCCTTGTGGCCACAAAAATAACATAGCCCGTCCCTTTGTTTTTTCTTGGATTATTTTTATACTGTCTTTTTTTTAAAGATGTATTTGTTTTTAATTTATGTGCATGTGTGTGAGCCTGTATAAGTGTATATGTACCACATGCATGCAGGAGCTTACTGAGGCCAGAAGAGGGCATTGGCTCCTCTAGAACTGGAGTTACAGATGGTTATTGGCCAAATGTGGGTGTTGAGGACTAAGCCCAGGTCCTTTGCAAGAGCAGCAAGTGCTCTTAACTGCTGAGCTATCTCTCCAGCCCCTCTTTAAAGCTTTTTGTGGTTCAAGAATGTTAGCGCTGAGTCTTTGCTTAGATAGTTTTCTATATTCTAGTTCTGAAAGACTTGAATCTTCTTGCTCTTCAGTATGGGTCTGTGTTCACGAGGGTCCCCATACTCTCAGCGTGTTTCCACAAGGCTCCTCCTCAACCACTGGGTGACCTTTAGTAGCTTTTCCTGGATCTCCAGGTTGGCAGTCATTTCTCTAGGTGCACTAAATTTCTGTCGTCCTGTTTGCCCGTTCTGATGATCCGTTGTTTGGAGACCTTTATGTGCTGGAAGTCTCAACCTGTATTGAATCGGTGCTGCTTTGGAAAGGTATTGGCTTGAAGTATGCATGGACATGGCTCTACCCAGGGAAATAAGTGGTCTACCCACATTCTACTGTTTTATATGGCCTCGAGAAATTAAAACGTTAAGCTGCTGTAGTGGATGTTCTGTGTACATATGCCGGTTACTGCTGTGTGTAACACAATCCCCTGCCCCCCCAAACTCAGTGACATAAGCAACTTATCATTTAGCCTGCATCTGAGAGTTGGCTGAGGTTGGCTGGCTTAAGAACGGCTTGGCTGGAAGGATTTTCTGGGCTTCTTGTGTCATCTGGGAGCGGACTCCTCTGTGCAGTCCTGCCTCTCATGTTTCCTAGCCTTTGTGGAAGATCAGCCTCATTAGCACAGGGTCTTCTCATGAAAACACAGATTCAAGAGAGCAAGGAACACTGCTGGGCATGCTCGATGGCGTCTTTGCTGGCCAGACTCAGAACCGGAACAGGGAACATGCTGTGGCCGCTGTAAGGCAACAGAGTCTCTTGGTAAAGCCTGGTGTTGATGGAGTGGGGAGGTTTGGCCTTCCCCTGGGGTACTGGGTAGGTGACAATTGTCTTTAAATAATAAACTCCTCCTCCCTCTCTGTGGTCTCTGACTTCACTCAGAATTTCACTCTTCACGGGTAGCTTCTGGCTGTAAGTGTGAGAGTCACTAAAACATTGCAGGGACTGACTTGTCTGCTTCTCTCGGAACCCCAAGCTGCCAAGCCACCTTTCCAACCTCACTCTGCAGTGGCCTGATCCAGACTGTGGTGACTACCTATGTTTCTAGGACGCAGAACTGGTTCAAAAGGTTGCTATCTCCACCAGAGTTAGGCAAGGTTCTCCCAAGTTTTAAATTCTAGAAATTACTTTCTTGGAGAATCTTTTTTTCTTTTGTATACAGTTCAGTGCAGAAGCTTTGAGTGCCTCAGAGTTATCCTTAAATGTCAGATGAAGAGTATAAAAGACACGAACACACACACACACACACACACACACACACACACACACACGAGAGGGGGTAGGGGGGGAGAGAGGATAGAGAAAGAGAGAGAGAATTGGTTTCCTTGACAACAGGCTATCCAATCAACTTTTCTTTCCAACTTTAACTAAGTTCACACAATTTATCCTTTTCATTTCCAGAAAACTTAAATCACAGAGAATGATTTCAAATGAGGTTGTGGAGATCAAAATTGCAGTATCATCTCGATTCTTTGTTCCCTCCTCTGGTGAAAAAGGGGGGCGGGAATGATGGAATAATTTCTTCACACAAAGCCATCAACCTTTCCTCCCCGTAGCAAGAACGATGGGTCATAAGACACTTCCTGCTGCGCCTATAGTCTCCCCCGTCTCCGTCAGTGGGCGGTCGGGTAGAAGGGCATCTGTGGAAGCTCCATCTCACCTAAGACTCTTCTTGATCCTTAACTCTGGCATAGTGGTCTCTCTGATTCAGAATGTCAAAGAGGGCCATGGTCCATGAACAACAAAGATCCCCCCTCCC
>NW_021604631.1:6099419-6099746 GCF_004785775.1 Grammomys surdaster
AGAGGGAGAGAGGGGGGGAGAGAGGGAGAGGGGGAGAGGGGGAGAGGGAGGAAGAGAGATAGAGGGGGAGAGGGAGAGGGGGAGAGAGGGAGGGAAGGAGAGGGAGAGAGGGAGAGGAGGAGAGGGAGAAAGGGAGAGGAAGAGAGGGAGAAAGGGAGAAAGGGAGAAAGGGGGAGGGGAAAGAGAGAGAGAGATTGATTGTCCCTGGGACTTAAGATTCTGAGAAAGCTCAGATAAAGTCAACAAGTCCACTGTGGACAGCTGCAGCAGGTCTGAGCGGCAGAGCTGGTCCTCTGGAGATGGGGCTCACACACCAGAGCTGGTCCT
>NW_021604631.1:6099756-6112752 GCF_004785775.1 Grammomys surdaster
CAGAGCTGGTCCTCTGGAGATGGGGCTCACACACCAGAGCTGGTCCTCTGGAGATGGGGCTCACACACCAGAGCTGGTCCTCTGGAGATGGGGTTCACACACCAGAGCTGGTCCTCTGGAGATGGGGCTCATACACCAGGCTCTATGCCCAATGCTAGCACCTCCTGCCTGAGAGCATCATTCTCCTTAGTCTTTAAAACCTCACATTCAGCTATTACTGAAATTACTTTCAGCCCTAGCCCAGAGTCTTTTCGGCTAAGACACTCGCAGAAATAGTGTATTAATTGGCCATTATGACATCTGAGCTATTTTGCATTAGGTAGAGGTACCTAAGGAATTTGTGTGGCTTTCCTGCCTCAGAGTAGTGTAGTTAAAATCCCTAGGAAACAGGGCAGTAGAGAGTGACTTAGAAACTGTTCCTTTCCTGTGGGGGTGGGTTAGGGACAGAAAGCAGATGGGGCTCTGGATAGTGAGATCTCTCCAGCTGATAGGGAGTGTGCTGTGTTCCACGTGTATCTACCCTTTTGACGTGACAGTATGACAAATGTGCCTGGTTTCATTCCTAGCTGTCTTAGGACACATGCAGCCTGTGGGCTACAGGCTGGACTCAAGTGAAGGATGAGAAATGGCGGCTCCCTGTTTTAGTAAGCACCGGCTACAGTGGAGTGGGCAAGAGGGGACTGCCTCTAGAGACGGAGGTCACCTGATAGTAGTCACGTGAGCAGTCAAGCAGCTGCCAAGGAAGCCTGTCTTGGACATTAGGACTCAAGTGAGAGGCCTCTGGGTTCTGAAAAGGGAGCTGGTGGGAACATAAGATAGGCTCTGAGCCCAGGAATGAGTCACATTGCAGACTCAGTTCTGAGAGTCACAGCACAGCGTTGCTCAAACTCGGAATCCAGCCCCTGTTCCTAGTACCACCTGTGAGGAAAATGCCTGTCCTGCCTACAGCACATCCAGACCAGGGAAACTGCTCTCCTGACGCATTCCCCGGGAAGATATAGCTTCTGGTCCACAGTGGGGCCTGAAGGGAAGGATGGAGCAGGTTGGAGGGCTGAGTGGAGCGCCACAGAGCCGGGCAGAGAGCTACAGATCTCCCCATTTGTCTTCCTTGATGTCTGTAGCCAGATCTACTGCAGAGAAGCACATACAAGGCTCAAGTGGGAGGGAGGGAGCTCCTCTGTGGTGACAGCCAGAGGTAGCATCAATAACTCCTTTATCCCCACATGACAACCTGCACAGATGTGTTCCCAAACAATAGACTGGCTCACATTAGAGTTCTGTAAAAAGCTCTGTCTCTACCTAATCAGTTCAAAAAAAAATTCCACATTTAATTGAATTGTACCTGCAACAAATCCAAGTTGTTCGACCCAAAACGCATAATAGAGTTACATAACACTGTCATGAATCACTGTGACATTTGTCAAGGCAGTCTCTCTTCTGGAAATAAGCCCCGATAATACAGAGCTTTATGCAAATGTCTCCTGTCAAGAACCCCTGTGCATAGTCTCAAGAATTCCATGTATTTACCCAATTCTGGTAGCTTCTTGCCTTAATTAGTTGAGAATTTAAATACTATTTATATTCTGTCCAAAAAGATGGACAGACCATCTTTGCTCCCATAATTTAAAAAAAATAAATCATTTGTAAATTAAAAAAAGCAAAAACCAGCCAATCATATAGAACTTAAAAGTTTCCTCATGATCCAAAGTTGGTGAGCTGAGAATCCTCTTCAACTTCTCAAAAACCCTTGAATAATCCGGACATGTTAGCATATGCCTTGTAACTCTAGCCCTCAAGAGGTGGAGGCAGGGAAATCGTGAGTTCAAGGCCCATCTAGGGTGCAGATATAGATTCCGTTCTAAGTTTGTATCAAAATCATACTTAGGTCCTGAAGTACTTTTTATGCCATGTCTCAAAGCACAAAGCCGGCAAAATGAAATAAAACCCTTAAAGACAAGGGTGATGGAGAAGGTCAAGGAGGACGGGACCTTTGAATGATTTAAAATATAGTCCAAAACCTTGTTGTTCACTGGAGAAAATGAGCTGTTTAATCTAAATGTCTAAAACCAAATCAACTCCAAACATTGGCCTAAACGCTCAGACACACAGGGTCACATGCCGTCTATCAGACTCGTGTGAAATTCTACTAAATTCTGAATGATCAGAGTTCTTCATTAAAATGGACTGAGTTCTCTGGTTTTCCTCTAGGACCCTGAAATCTTGGAGAGTTTGAGTTGTTTACCATGCATTCCAATTATTTCTGATCAGTCTTATGTGTAACATTTCCACAGCTATGCGCACAAAGCAATTCCCTGGCAAGGCACCACCAAGTTTTATGATGCTTCCATGCCTAGGGCAGATAATAGAAACTTAACTACTAAAATAACTTCCTTGATTATTCCTGGCGTCTCAAGGCCCCATTCTTAACAACATCTCTTCCATCTTGTCTTCTAACTGCAAGGATTTTGTAACCCACAAATGAAAGATTTTTTTTTTCATCCTGGGATCAGTTCTCAGTTGATGGGACTATTTATAAAGGTTTGACTCTCTGGCACATTCTCCAGACCCCACGTTTAACCACTAGGGAGGTACTGTTAGCTGGTGATCCTATTTTTGCCTGTTCTAAAGAGGAACCTCACTTTTGCTCTGAACCAGTGGCTGGTGGGCAGCCTGTCGTTGCATGCAAGCTGGATTTGGGGATTGTGGTCTTTCGAGCTGTGATGTCTGTCAGCACCTCTAGGTGCCACTCGGTTGCAAGGGAATTAGGCAGTTTGATACCGAGTGGGAACTGCCTTTCCCAACAAGATGGCTGAGACAAGGGTCTCCTGCCCTCCCCCTCAGCATTTTGCCTTGTTAATGCAGTGCCTGGTGCATATGAACCACCAAAGAGGTAGCTACTCTACTTTTCTTTAAAGGTTCTCTTTAACTCTCCAAGTTCCCATCTCTGCCTCACTGCCAGTCCACAGCCATGTCCAATGGTCAACACAGCCCTATCAGCCAAAAAGATGTCCCCTTCCCTTAAGTCTTTGCATTCTCTGCTAGAGTTGGGTTCCCCAAATCACCGAAGTCCTCAGCCTGGAGCCCGGTAGGCTGCTTCATCTCCTCCTCAGCATCCTGAATCCCACCCTTCTCCAAATCCAAACCTGGTGATGACTACCAGGGCTTTGGTTTCCACGACGCCATAAGGAGCACTGGCAGAACAATGGATTTATCTGAGTTGAGAGAGAGTGAATTTCCATGTATCCACAATCTACCTGGAAGGATGCCTGTTGGATTGATGGATTGATGGTCCCTGCTTCTGGGACAAAGCCAGATACCGAAATGGCACAGAGGCTGTATACCTAAAGGACATTTCTTATTGTGATAAAGTATACAGGAGAAAATTTATCATCTTGGCCATCTCTCATTGTACAACTCAGTGTTTCTAAACAGGTTCACAGAGCTTTACAGTCACCTCAGCCATTCACACACATGGGTGCGTTCATCTGGTAAGCCTAAATGTCATTCCCAACAAACACTGCCCTCTCTGTGCCCCTCTCCTGCCCCTGGCAACTACCATTCCATGTTCCATCTCCTTGACAGAACCGCACAGTACTTGTCTTAGTTCACTCAGGAAGATGTCCTCAGGGCTCATTTACCTTGTATCATGTGTCAGAATTGTCTTCCTCTTCAAGGAAAAAAATCCAATGTGTACACTGGATATATTCCCCATGTTGTTTGTTTGGCTGTTGATGGATACTGACAAGCTTCTACCATTTGGCTACGGTAAACACCAAGGCCATGATTATGGGTGTGCAAGTATAAACCCCAGACCCTGCTCTTAGTTCAATAATGCAACCGTGATCACTGGCACGCAAACGCTTCTTCAAGTTCCTGCTTTCTGTTTTTAGAGCATTCATCCTAGAATTACAACATCAGACAGCAATTCTGCTTTTATTGGGCATGGGGGAGGGGAGCAATCCGGGCTGTTTCCTATAGTAGCCCGATCATTTTGCCTTGTGGAAGATGTTTTGTAGCAGTGTGTAGCCTTCCCTTTCCACCATGCTGAGGTGGTAACCGTTGCTGTCAAACCTTGAGAATGAACTCCAGAGGAAATGTATGTTCTTCCTTGAAAATGTCCTGGAACTTAACTGGCCAGTGCAAACCCTGCGTTTCGGATTGGAACCTAGGACCAGTGATTCCCGCTCCCTTCCAACTTTCCATTGGCTGTGAAGCAGCTAGCACTTGACAAAACAAAAACAAAAAGGAAACTTGCCTTATTATCAATCGATGCTTGCTCATGACCACTTACTCAGCTCATTTTAGTAAAGCCCTGGCAGTCTCCACCCTGAGGTCCTTCTCCTTACCCCCTCTCTGCCGAGTCCTTTACAACCTATGTGTCTTCCACTCCTCCTTCACCCCTTGAAGCTCCCTCTTCCCCAGGTGCTCACTGTGGGCTTTGGGTCTCTCTTCTGGTTCTTGTTCATGTGCTATGAACAACACCTCCCCACAGAGCTGGCCTTTCATCTGTGAAGGTCAGGTTTGGTAGCTTGCTAATGCAGTCTCTGAGCTCCTCCATAGAAGCCTATTCCAGCTTTGAGACCATTTGTTGAAGGAGGCAAGCTGATGTCCCCTTTTGTATTACAAAGTCCCTGCAAAAACATAGTCACTGAGAGAAAGTGGCTAGTCCACATGTCTTCAAATGCAACGGAGCCCAGAGAGAATCATGTACCCAGGCACATAAGCTTTGGAAGGAGCCTAGAGATTTTGGCTAGGACAGAACAGAGAAGAGTAGTCGATAAGGGTATGCTAGGAAAATGTGATATTGGATATCCTTAGTGAACATTCTATTAGCCTTGGTGAGAAAACAGCGATTTAGATCATCGGAAATGGGCAAGAAAACAGATGGAAAATGTTACAGGAGAAACGTTCTATAGGTAAAACAGCAGCATTGAGCAAGACTTGGGCCATAAGAATGAAGGAGAAGCAACCTGAGTCACTGGTGTTGGCTGGGAGTTCTGTAGTGGTGAATACTGATTGTTCGTGGGCATGTCAAATGAGGGGGTTTCTAGAATGCATTAACTGAGGTGGGGAGATTTAATACACCCTAAATGCAGGTGACATCATCCCATGGCTTGGGATCCTGGAGTAAATAAGCAAAAAGCCAGTCGAGCACCTGCCTTTATCAGTGCTTGCTTCCTGATCGTGGACGCAGCAGTTTGAGCATCTGCCTCAAGCTTCCGATTCCGCTCCTTTCCTGCTTGGAGAGTCTGTTGACTCAAACTGAGAGCCAAAGCAAACCTTCCTTCATTAGGTCATTCTTTGTCCGGGATTTTGTCACAACCACAAGGAAAGTAATGCCTGCTCAGAAGATAAATGGTGGCCCATGATAGTGAAGAGACTGCACATGACAACAGAAAAGAGGGTCTCATGCTTGCCATAGTCATCTGGAATGTGCCTCAGTCCAGTCAGGTTGCCATAGCAAAATACCATACACTGCATAACTTATAAACAATGGAAGTTTATCCTCATGGCTCTGGAGTCTGGGAGCTTAACATCAAGGCACTAGCAGGTTGGTCTAGTGGGCGTTAGTTTTCTGGTTCATGGGTGTCCTCGAGTGATGGAAGATGTGAAGGAACAATTTTGGAATCCTTTTATAAGGGTACTAATCCATCTAAAAGGGCTCTGCCCTTATGACATAATTACCCCCAGAGGGCTCACCTCTGAATATAATTACCTTGGGGATTAGAATGTCAACACACAAATTTGGAGGGTGCAAACGTTCAGACAGTACAAGGGCTGTTAAAGACAGTGGGTCCAATGTGACATAGGAATGAAAGATTCTAAGGATCACATTCTGCAAGAGGAAAGAGACGGGAATGATGGGAGTTCCAGGGCGTGTCTGGACTCTGGAATCTTCTGTCTCTGATCCCTTGATAGTCTAATGGGCTTATTTTCCAAAGTGTGTCCTTTGGACCACTTCCACCAACAATAACATGGTGGCCACATGGAAAATAAAAGGGAAGGGCCCCTCCTTAGTCAAATGGTGGAAACAGAGTCCAAGGGACACACACCCCATTACTGCTCTATCTCAGTGAGCTTCGTGGAGTAACATGCTTGGAAGCTCTCCAAGTGAGAATTCAAGCTATAGTGTCCATTTGAATACAGGACTCTTTTGTTTTCCATAATATCTTTTAAAAGTAGAATATGAAAAACAGCCCCCCCCCTTCGACCTTTATACTTTCCTCCTTCCCTTCCAACCTTCCATCACCAGTCAGCCCGTGGTATCATGGTATTTGATGTGCATGTTTGCTCGGCTTTACAGACTAAGTATTATCGTTTCGTGCATAGCATCTGTTACCTCTGTCACTCATAGGTCTCCTGCTGAACCTAAGGTTTTGTCTACATTTTCATGTTCCATCAAGGTGCTGTGTTTTCTCATCAAACCTGTTGCATTTCCCCACTGCCCAACATCCAAGTCTCCTGCCCATCCACTGTGCTACTGCTCCCAGAAAACTCTGGACATCCTTTTCTGAGGCTCTTAATGAACCCATGAGATAATACTACAGGCGACCCCCCTTGCTTTTGACTGTTAGAAAAACTTATCATCATTCTCAGGGCCCAGCTCCATATCAAATGTTGTAATTTAAGGGTAGAATACGTCCTTCCAATATAGCCTCTCATGTAACCACCCAACAGTGCTCAAACTCGGCTGAGCCGATCGTATCATTCAGAACCACGAGTGACATTAAGATGAAGGTGCCATGGCTGCAGTAAGCAGTATGCACTGGGTTATATGGTGTATCCGTTTGCCGTCCCACTGTTGTGACAGACTACCAGGTGAAGCAACCTAGCTCACGGCTTCAGAGATGTGGTGGTTTGGATGAGAAATGTCCCCCATAGGCTCATGTATTTAAACACTTGGTTGGTGGCTCCATTTTGGGAGTTTATGAAACTTTTAGGACACAGAACCTTGCTGGAAGAAGTACATCACTGGAGGTGGGCTTTGAGAATTTGTGGCCTCGCCCCACTTCCAGTTTGCTCTCTCTGTTTCCTGTCACAGGACACAATCTCTTAGCTTCCTGCTCCTGCTGCATGCCTCCCACACCATGATGGCCTCCCCATATGGAACTATAAAGCAAAAGAAACTCCTTCTTCTAGAATCTGTATCATAGCAGCAGGACAATAACTAATACAAGAGACTTTACCATCACGGCCAACTCTGTGCTGAAGCAGCATAGCATGGGGGCCGGAGGAAGCCGCTGACCCCTTGGTGGCCAAGAAACAAAGTGAAGACAGGAAGGTTCCAGGGCAAGATATGCCTTCAAAGGCATAGTTTGATACTTCCCTCGATGAGGCCCCACCTTCTGCAGTTTCCACCACCCCGCCCTAGCCTGTTCAAACGTCGAATCTGTAACTAGATGAATCCTTCACGAAGGCAGAACCCTGGTGGTCCAATGGCAACTCCCAAACAGACACCCCAAAGTCTGCCTTATTAATGTCCTAGGCATTTCTCAATGCAATCAAGTTGATAATCAGGCTCAACCACTGTAAAATTATCTCAGGATGTATTCAGAAAAACAGGTATATCTAGAAATCATTACAGGAAGTGAATCAGCCAGACGATCAGAAAGACAATTGCAGTATGCTCTCTCTCTCTCTCTCTCTGGTGGAACGTAGACTTTAAAGCATGTAAGTGTGCAAGTGTGTGAGTGTATGTGTGTGTGTGTGTGTGTGTGTAGATCATGAAACTAGAAAGAGGATCTAAAGAAAGGAAGAAGAATGCCTAAAGAGAAGTAGGAGCTAGAGAGGGTGATAAAGTATGCGTGATTAGAAACTGAATGGAGAAGTGAAGGACCAGCTAGAGAGAGGGAGGGGTCTGAGTAGGGCAGTCAAGAAAGGGAATGAATGAGAACAAACTGTAACGACACATATATGTGTGAGAATGACAACATGAAGCCATTACTTTCTATGCTGATCTAAACATTAAAAAAAAAAAAAGACTAGCCACCATTATTAATCTCTTTGTTCTTGGAAGCTCTCTCACTCCACTTTTCCTCGAGATACTGGACAGACTCTCTAAGCCTTAGGATATTTGCCTCTACAACATGCAACATAATTGTCTGCTCACTGTCAAGTTGTCTGACAGGATGTAAACTCCACAACAAGAAGTTCTCTCTTGCCCCATCCTGTTATTGCAAGTACTAGAGCACTGTCTGGCATGTAACAGGTGCTTGTTAAATATTTGTTAAGTGACTAAATGAATTGCCTCTTGGTACATATTTTGTCACAACAAATTTATCCCCAAGGAAACCTCAAACCTTAGGACGATCTTATTTCGCTAATTTGGGTAATTGATATTTTCTAGAAGACAAAAAAAAGAACAGGGAGAAATTCTTCTTAAGATCAAAGCTTAGAGGAAGAGGGACCATAATTGTCCTTATCAGGAGCTAGCCCACTGAAGTACAAAACTGTTGAAGGAATACTATGGAAGGCCATCTTGAGATCTGAAGGGTGGGTAAAGGAAAGGTGTATGGGTGGGACTGGTGGGGCTCCATTAGCAAAGGAGTTGGCTAGGACCTTGCTGGTCTGCTAAATCACATCCTGTTCCCAGAGTATCACAGTTGCCTGTAGCCTACCTTTCTGGGGTCATCTTAGGGCACCAGAAAGAATGCAGGATTAGAAGCCATCATCCCGTCTTGACCCAGCTATTCTTAGCCAGGAAGTCCCATGAATCTTTCAGCCATTTGGTCACCTTTAAAACATACTTGAGCACCTGCCTAGATCACAGGTCCACTGATGTGGGACTCAGAGGTCACTAGGTCACTCGGGGCCCCGAGACAGGACTATTAGGGATCCAGGGGTCCAATGGTGATTTCTCTACTCCTCCGGCCTGAGTTTCAAAGACCCCAAAGCTGGCATCTTTGGGGAGATCCTATACATTAGGAGTCTCTTCCACAGCTGCTCAAGGCTAGGTCCCTGAGCCCCTGCATGTGGATATGTCAGTCAGTCCTCTCGTTTTTATGTCTCCAGAGAATGCTTACCCTGGTGCATCCTCCTGAATGAGGGGTGTTCTTGGGAGATGGTGTCTCCCATCCAGTTGTCTCTTCTCTTTGCACTTATTTCCTTAGGTATGAAATGTGTGTGTGTGTGTTTGTGCGTGCACTTGTGTATATGATAATCTTGAAGCTTTCTTCTGTTTCTAAAATACTATTATGTATGCTTAAAAATACTCCTTGCCATGGCTGAAGAGCTGGCTCAGCTGTTAAAAGCACTGGCTGCTCTTCCAGAGGTCCCGAGTTCAATTCCCAGCAACCACATGATGGCTCACAAACATCTCTAATGGGATCCAATGCTCTCTTCTGGTATGCCTGAAGAGAGGACAGTGTACTTGCATACATAAAATAAATAAACACATCTTTAAAAAAAAATACTCCCTGCCCTTGTTTGACCCCAGTTATGTCTGAATCTCTTATTAAAATTTCCCTTTCTTTTGTCACACACCCAGCTCAGAACAGCACGTTCCTCCGTGGCATTAGGTTCTTCTGGTTTCATTGTCTTTGCAGAAGTAACAATACTCTTTACCAGATTCTCTATTTGTGTTCTGAGCCTGTGTGGCAGGTGATTTTACACTTCCAGGTAAATGTATATTCTATATGTATCTATGTAATAGGAGGGGTGGGACACACACACATGCATGCATGCACATATACATGCATGCATGCATACACACACACGCGCGCGCGCACACACACACAATCTCCCCCCAGTATTCAAGAATATATATGCCTGGGCATAACATGTAGGCAAAAATATTCAGGGACAGCCAAATGACTATTTTAATGTTTCTTTGTCCCAGTGGAACCATTCAACTATTTATTTAGTAGCTTGATGCTGTTGGCATCAACAACTTTGCCTTATAGGCTGTTTCTCATGTTTATGATTCTTACTGTGAAAAAAATAGCTTGCCTAACATCTGTTCTGAATTTGTTTTTGGTTTTTTTTTTCTTTATTTTTATTTATCTATTCCCGATTGAATTGAATTTGCGCCAAGGACACTCACTTGAATTGGAATCTTCTGTGTCCTTCAGGATTTCTATACACTTCAATACATCTCTTAATTACTCTTTTTTTTTTATTATTGTTATGAGATACACATACATACCCCGCGCACACAGGCAGATTGGCTTGCAGCTTACCTCTGCCTGTTCCTCTCTGGGGAATACGTTTTATTAACTGAATAAATTAAGTGGGTGGATAGACTCGATAGAGGAGGGAGGTTTATCATTATAGGTTTTGTTTCAGATATTTTTTTCCCTTGCTGCCCAATTCTCTCCTGTAGCCATCGCTCTGTTTTTGGAGAAAGATTTACTATAACTTAATATAGTCATAACTCACCAGGACGGGGAGCAGGTGAGGGGATACTTCATCTTTCAGATGAAGACTCTGAGGGCTGAAGCCGGGAGGCTATCTTCCTGCTTACATCCGGAAATGATGGAGAACAGCTGCCTCTGTGCCACAGACTCAGAAGTAGACCGTTGCCTGGACCTGTGACTCTTGGCAGACATGCTTAGGGCCTTTTGGGAAACACAGGAAGCCCCCGGGGAACCTGGACACTATACACATACTATTCTATTGCAGCGGCTCCTTCTCATACAGCAAGCCCCATCCGTGTTTCTGTCGGTGTGGCTGGGTGGGCGTGGTTAGGAAAGCACACAGAAGGTGGCGTGAACTTGAGAAAGAACAGGGCAAATCATAACGAGGCTTCTTCTTCTTGAGGTCTACCCTGGTGGATCCATGGTTCTCTGACCTTTTCCAGGGTGGCTTCATATGGGACCCCAGACCCCACCAGACCCCTGTTGTCACTAATGCTTAGAAACTGACCTAGTGACCAACATGTATATTCCTAGCAGTCAGTAGGAATGTTTTCAAGAAGGGTGAAAACCTGCTTTAATCCAAGACTTGTGATATTGACCAGACATAGAGACAGTGGCCTAGATTCTGAAGGGTTTGCCCAGTGTCTCCAAACAGATGCAAATGCAATGCCCCCTACCACCAATCCTCTGCTCATCCTGGGGAAGCTCACTACTTTGTGACCTCTCCTTGACTCTTCAGAGCTTGTGCTCTGATCTCCCAATGGCACAAGACAAAGGGGATGGCTGTCCTATCACCACAATGCTCGCCACTGGTCTTTCTTTAGTATTATGAACTCAATAGTGATTTCCATCTGTGTGTAGCATTGAGCTGACAGTGATGGCAGAGGCCACCATTCCTCCCCACAAGAGAATTTCATTGCTGTCTCTACTCAAAGAAAGTTATCATTTGATTTGGAAGGGAAACACAGACAATGCCTGTGGTTGTCTGAATAAAAATTGCACCCTGACCCTTACTCATGTGTTTGAATGCTTGGCCATAAGGAGTGACATGTCCTTTTGGAGAAAGTGTGTCACTGTGGGAGTAGGCTTTGAAGTCTCTTATGTTCAAGCCACTCCCAGTGTGGCTTGCAGTCTTCTGCTGCCTGCAGATCAAGATGTAGAACTCTCAGTTCCTTCTCTAGCACCATGTCTGCCTGTTTGCTGCCATGCTTCCCACCATGATGGGCATGATCTAAACCTCTAAAACTGTAAGCCAGCCCCCATGAAATGTTTTCCTTTATAAGACTGCCTTGGTCGTAGTGTCTCTTCACAGCAATAGAACCCTAAGTGAGACACTGTTCAAGGTGCATGAGAGATCTTGGTAGGAAGTAATAGTACTTCCAAAACAGAGCAGGAGTGGAGTGTGGGATTCAGGCTGTGAATGCTAAGGCTTTGGGGGAGGTGGTGGTACTTAACTATGGCCTTATAGGAAGCATAAGGAACACAAGGGGAAGGTACACTCTACTTGGTAAGAACCATTGGGGGAAAGTCTTGAAGACGGGGCAAGGGAGAAGGAAATGGAAAGCTGGAAAAGGGGACAGAGATGGTTCACAGTTCATCACACATTTGAGTCCAGGCTCCTAGGCTCAGGATGTTGGTGATTGTCTTTGCTCGTAGCTATGGAGTTGTTTAAAGCAGGTCTTTCAGGCTGTTTTTCTGACTGACAATGAGATGGGCTTGGGGTACAGCATGTCTGCTAGGTTTCTTGTCTGTGATGGGAGGAAGACAGGAGCTGTCAGGGTCACCTCCAGACAGGATGAAATGATCAGACACATCCACTGTCGGTGGATGCTGGCTTTCAGGTGACAAAGCTTCCTGGGAGCCACTAGCTGCCTCTGTGCTAGATGGCAGACCATTCCAAGGAGACCTCTGGATAACACACCTCAGCACCACCACAGCATGGGAACTGGTGGAGATGATATTTTGGCAGAAGCCTTGGCTTGAGGTCAAAGGTGATTTGAAGATTCTATACATCTGACTTCCCACAATGACATTTTGTCCCTCTAGATCTAAGACTATACAGCTAGCCACCAAGGAGAGCTACATGAGCTTCAGAGACAGTCAGGGGGTCAGTAGGAAGGGTGTCCCTTTAACTGTCTACTGTGTTGTTAAAACATGAGTTTTATTATTGGGCTTAGCTACTCAAGAACAAGAGCGTTAAGCAATTCTTTTGGCCTACCAGATGCTATAAAACTATCAAATTGAGTCAAAAGGAATCGGTGAACTTTGGTAGGAAAACAGAAGGGCCCTGGTTAAAGGTCAAGAAACTGGCACTTGTTTCAAATAATGGAAACCCATCAGAGTTTACAGTAAGTGAGGTGACATACTCACCTTCTGTCCCCAAAAGGTAGGTTTGGCTTTTGTGGGGATTGGCTTTTGTAGGTACAGATCCACCACCCCTCCCCTCACCCCATCCCCACCCCTACAAGAGCCACTGCAAGTAAAAGCAGCAAGGCTCAAACACAGTTTGCATGAGGTTTAGAAAGTGATTCCAGAGCCCTCCACTTGTAATATGGATACTATAGCTTCTCATTGTGAGGGCTGCCATACCAAACGGAGCTGCTAGCCCAGGGGCCATCAACCCAGGGGGAGCTGCTAGCCC
>NW_021604631.1:6112762-6135589 GCF_004785775.1 Grammomys surdaster
AGCTGCTAGCCCAGGGGCCATCAACCCAGGGGGAGCTGCTAGCCCAGAGGAAGCTGTGAGTCCAGGAGCTGCTTAAGTCAAATGTTCAAGAGCAGCAAACTCTCATTAACTCTCTCTGGACTTCTTGGAATCTGTGAGTCTAGACGTTCATCACAGTCGTTGCCAGAGCACATGGCCACCCTTTCCCGTGGCGTTTCCTGACACTTCCGTATCTGGCCAAGGTGAGGTGTAGGCTAGGACGGAAGCTGCCTTGTAGCATCTTCTACTGCTATGGAAGTGAGGCTGTCACCGAAGGCGTGGGTTTGTTAGATACATGGTGTCTGGTGGTGCACGGCAGGACCTGTCAATCATGGACATGTTCAGATCCCTTCTGCTGATGTGGTGGTGTCGGGCTTTCATCAGGAACTCATAAGTTCAGTTCTCACAGATAGGGGCCATCACAGTTCCCTGTCCACACTGACAACAGCTTCATTGCTGACAAACTTCCTGCTGACCTTCACTATGACCTCAGAAAAGACACGATTTGCTCAAGGTGACACAGCTATTAACTACAAACAAGGCCTGGATCTGAGTCCACAAGGCTCCAATTCCCAAAGACACAGTGCCGTCACCTCACCTTGATCCCCGGCGGCCTCAGTAGGCCAACCCAGCAACAACCTCTTCCTACCTCTTCCAAAAGTCACCAACTCACTTCCAAATCCTGAGACATTAAAAAACAAACAAACAAACAAACAAACAAACACCAAAAACAACTAAGGAGAAAGGGGGAAGTGTCCACAATTCCCTGCTTTAGATACACGCCCAGTACTTTTTCCTCCAGACTTGCAAGAATTTGTCAGCTGGATGCCTGGCAGAGTATGTGCTCAATAAACACTTTTTGAATGTACTAATTAATGCTGGAGTCGACTATTATTTATTAACAGACCCACAGTGCTATTTTTACAAGGTGCACCTCCGTCTAGCTATGGAGCCTGGGCCTTTCCATGTGACTGTGAGTCCCCACTGCCACCCCATGAGCAGCCCTGTAGTTTGGTTACCCCTGCCAGAGGCAGGCCTTCTGGAACAAGGCCAGGCAGCCCCGAGGCTAACGCCAACAGTCTTGCTTGTCATGGTTCCCAGAAAGAAGACAGCAGTGCTATTTTGGTTAGACTGGTCAGTTTTTTTTTTTTTTAAGAGAAAAATAAAAGAAAATCACCAATTAAGCAAGTCAAATAAGTGTTATTTTTAACTGCACAATACTTCATTGGTTCGCCTACATTTTCTCTTCAACCAGGTGCTTTGGGGTTGAATAAGCAAATTATTATGTGCATAAATAAATATAAATGAATAATTGGTTATGAATTTCTTGCCCCTATAGTAGTCAACGTGCAACTTGGGTTAGCAGAGAGCGAGACCTCACCTCCTTAATTAGGCTGGAAAGGGGTTTCTGGTCCATTAAGCAAGAATCTGCTCTCCGACTGCACCTTTAAAAGACAGTCAGTTGAGGGGGAGAAAGATACAGACAGTATGGTGGCAGGAGTCTGTCTGGCCCCTTCGCGCACCTCCTTGCTCTGGATTTTATGGACCAGGCCAGCCTGGGGAGAGAGGGAAGGTTGGCCATCTTGGAGAGGGACAGCTCTGAAGCGGGGTCAGACAGTCCTTGTCTTGGGCAAGTCTTAGTTTCCTGTTCTACAAGTGAGTAGAATGACTTCTTCTTCCATTTTCTTCACAACTTAATGTGGTAGTGGATGTGGTAGTGGAGCCAGTGGAGGGAGCCCAGAGCCAGGCAGGAAGCGAGCACCAGCGCTAATGACTGTGACCATAAAGGTGCTGAGAAAGACCCACAACCTAGCCACGCACCACTCATCAGTTTCATGGTTTGGAACTTTTTTTTTTTGTACCCTATTGGCTTAACTTTCAAGAACTATATTTCTTTCTAAATTAATAGGATTGGTAGGATTAAATCAGTAGGGAACTAGAATGATCACCTAGATTTTACTCCCATGTTTCAGCTGCAACATAGTCTGAAGAGTTTGTGTCTAAAACTGTCCCCCACAATGGGTGACAGATGAGTGTGGATCCCATCTGCTAAGCACCAGGCCACCTCAGGGAGCAGGAAACAGGGAGCAGGAAAATATGTACCACTTGTTCTATTTTCTTTTGCCATCACCAAACACTTCAGACTGAGTGAATTATAAAGAAGAAAGGTTTCTCCAGCTCAGTTCTAGAGGCAGAGAGGCTCTATCCAGATGCAGACGGACATTCATGCAGAGTCTTAAGGCGATACAAAGTATCACTTGGTGAGAAGAGCTCATCCTGGAGGCGGTACCCAAGTGGCCTTTATAGCAGACCTGCTCTCAGTGTGACCCACTACCTCATCTATTCTTAGCCTTTGTGGTCTAATTAGCCCCTGAAATTCCCACCTGGACACACCTCCGAAGGCATCCCTCCCAATGAAGATTAAATACAGCGAAGGTTTTGGTAGAGACATTTAAACCAAAGTGCATAACATGGAGACCAGATTTCTGAACTCCGTAGGGTAGGAGGGTGACTTGCCAGGGAGAAGTAGTGGACAGACTCACATGGTAGAGCCATCCCAGACTCCAGAAAGGAAAGCCGCAACTGTGGAAGTCAAATACATTTTTTCTCTATTTAAGATCTTGCCAGGAGCTCCTCAAACTACAGATGAGCATTTTTTATAAGCATAAATTCACAAGATTACACAATTTACATGTAAAATGGGGCCAGTTTCCTCCCGAGGTTCATAAAACAGCTCTGAGGCAATTCTAAAGGAATTGTTGCAAAATTGGTTTTAGCATTAGTAATATTACTAGAAAAATACGGAAAGACTCCCATGGCAGCTCCTTCCACCAGAATATACAAGCATTATTTTGCTTTTTTAAAAAAAAATCCGAAGGGTGTACAAAATTATTTTGATCATAAGAAACTCAATACAAATATCTTGCCAAAATGTGGGTGCCTCCCAGAGTCTAGCTGGTTTTCTTTTACATTTGCGGATTTGGGGAAATACAAATGGACATTGCCCTCTGCTCATGGATCAAGATTTGTGAGGTGAGGCCCTAGTCCACTCGTTGTCAATGGCATTGGAATCCCCCGAGAGCTTTTTAAAATAAGAGGTGACTGATCTCACTCCTGCTCAAGACTAGGGCCTGGTAGGCCTGGGTGGGACCCCTCTTTCTTTGAATGCGCTGTTCTTGGCTTTGCCCAGTGGCTGAGGTTCTCAGTCCTGTCTTGGGAGGGTGGCCCCATCTTCTTGCATCAGAATCTAAGAGCAAGTTTTTATTGTAAGTTTCTGGGGCCCACCCAAGCTTGGTAGAACAGGCTTGGCTGGGAACAGGGCTATGTCTTTAAACTTTATCAACTTCCTGAATGACTTGTAAGACATTATCTTTGTTTGAAAGAATTATAGATGCACAGGAAATTGCAAATAAATAAACAAAAAATGTACAGGGAGGTCCAGTGTCCTTTTTTTTTTCTAGTTTACCCCACGGTGATCTATAACATATGCAGGTAAAACTATAACTTATTATCAAAACCAGCAGGTGGAACTTGGTTCATGCTCAAATATTATTCACATTTTATCCAAGTATATATGCACATATGAGTGTGTATGTATAGAACATATATGTATGTCTCTATCTCTCTCTGCCAATATTGTAGTTTCAACTGCTATAGTTAAGTTGCTGGTATATTCATTTCTCTTGCTTCTTTCTTCAAGAAAAAAAATCAGTTATTCTTAACCTTTTGCCTTTTCATACAAACTGTAGAGTAAGTTTGTCTTTGCTTATATTAATTCTTGGGAGGAAAGGCATCACACCTGCAGGCCAGTTTAAGGAGGATGGTACTTTTATGTCTTCCAACCCATGAACATGGTTTGTCTCTGCATTTACATAGGGGTTCTTAGATTTCTTTCATCAACATAGTGTGTGGTGTGTGTGTGTGTGTGTGTTTCTTTGCTTGTTTTGTTTTGATGGGAACTAAATCTAGGACCTCATGAGCCATGTCCAAACCTTCCCTGCTGGTCCTTTTCCCTCTCTACTTCAGAATGTAACTGTCTCTTGCTTTTCTTCCAAGCACAGTAAGCAAAGTTGACACTTCAGCTCTTGATTTAGCCATCAAACATACTTTAAGAAGTGTATGGGCCGAGGGATAGCCTATTACCTTTTACCCATTCTGTGAGGGATAGATTGTTACTTTTTACCTAGTCTATGAGGGATAGATAGCCTGTTCCCTTTTACCCATTCTGTGAGGATTAGCCTGTTATGTTTCACCCATTCTGTGGTCTTTGTTTTGGGAAGTTTATTCTGTTATCATTTCACTTCCCACTGGAGAATCTCCCTCAGTCTTCCTTTGAGGGTAGATCTGCTAGTGATAAGTTCTTAGTTGCCATTCTTCTTAAAATGCTTTTTAAAACCTGTTTCCTGAAATTCACCAGAGAGATAATGGAAAATTCTTAGCTTGTACCACTTGACAATGTTCCAATTTCTTCTGACCTTATGATTTTGACCTGTGTATATGTCCATGTTTGTGCATGTGTACATGTCTTACATATGCACATGTGTGCTCATGTGTGTGAAAGTCAGAGATCAATGTTGCATGTCTTCCTCTATCTCTCTCAACTTTGTATTTTGAGACAGAGTCTTTCACTGAAATTGGGGCTCCCTGATTGAGAAGATTGGCTGCCCAGTCAGGCCAGGGTCCTGTCTCCACCCCTCCAGTGTTAAGATTACAGGCGTGCATGGTCATGCCCAGGTCCCCCTGCCACCCTCCATGGGTGCTGGGAATCTGAACTCAATTTCAGTAGTGAGCAAATCAACTGAGTCATCACTCTGGTCCCCTAGTTTCCTTGGCCTTTCTGTCTGTCTCTCCCTGACTCCTTCCCTCCCTCCCTCTCCTCTCCTTTTCTCCCTGTGTATTGTTCACATGTGTGTAGGTGCATGCACCTGTGTATGCAGAGACTAAAGGAGGGCTGCAAGTATCTTGCTATCACTCCTCCATCTTTTTCTCTTATGAAATGGTCTCTCACAGAACCTGGAGATAAGCCACCCAGCCAGCCTCCTGTCTCCACATACTAGGGTTAGAGAAAGCCGTATCTGGCTTCATGCATGGGTTCTGAGAGCTGAACTCAGATCCTCACATTTGCACAAATTACCTACAATGATTTTGCGAGTGTCGTCAGTCTCCATGACTTCTGCGGAGAAATTTTCTGTCCTTTGAAGTAATATCCCTACAAGGGGCTGTCTTAAAGATGTTACTTTTTTCTTTGTAGCATTTTTCTCCCAGAAGCTCAGTTGTGACATGCCTTGGTGTGTGTTTATTTGTGTTCATCCTATTTAAGGTTCATTTGGCTTCTTGATTTTTTTTTCTTCTTGAATTTTTATAGTCTTTTTTCAGATTGGGGCATTTTTTTTCAGCCAGCATTTCTTTAGATGAAGGTGATTTAATGCACACTTTAAGTCTGAGAAGTCCTGCTTTGGGTAGAGGTGAAGGGTCTGGACCCTCCTCAATGTGGGCAGTGTCCTATAAGTCTTTGTTCTTCTCGGCTGAGAATCTATAGCTTGCTCTGGTTCTCAGAGGATTCCGTGACACCTGCCACAGAGTTTGGAAACGTGTTGGTTTATGGCTGGACTGGGTTATTTTCAGTATTCTCCGTTAAAAACAGTTAGAAAGTAGTTGGTGGCCTTCCCTTCCATGCAGCACATCTGTTGAATTCCTGTGGTCCGCAGACTTCCCTGACAATTTTGTAAAATATGATCGCTTGGTTGAATATTTTCTGAGTACCTAATAGGAGCCAGATAAATCTTTTTTCCTTAAATAATAAAAAGTGTGTGTGCACATGTGTTCTATTGTGCGGCTCACTCAAGTGTTGTGCACATGTGCATGTGGGTGCACATGTGTGTGTAAGCATGTGGAAGCCAAAGGCCAATGCTGGACGTCAGCTCTAGTTACTCTCCATTTGATTGTTTGAGACACAGTCTCTCACTGGGCCTGGGGCTCACAGCTGGCTGGCCTGTGATTCTGAAAATCCATCTGTCTCCACACTGCTCTCCCAACCCTGGGGGTTCTGAGGGCACACTGCCACACCTAGCTTTCTTTACAGGAATATTGGGGACCAGAACTCAGATTGTCATGCTTATGTGACAGGTACTTTGCCAATTGGGCCACCTCACCAGCCCCTCTCTTCTTATTTTTTCCCCCTATTTGGTGATAGAAAAAACGATTTTAAAATGAACACTATTTAGGCTTATGAAAGCTGAGTCAGAATGCTAGAGCAAGCTCAGCTGCTTTTTGTAATTTTTAAATGTTAGTTCCCTTTTACAGTCTGACCCACGATGCTCTGAACAGGTGATACCAGCCAGCCAGTTACACCCAGGAACATGTCCTCTCACACTGGAGCATGCCTGGCCCCGTGGCCCCGTAATGACTCAACATCACTGTGGACAGTTGGTCTCTAGTCACTCACAGTGGTACCTAAGCAGGGGGAAGAGGGGTGACCCAGAGCCAACGCTGACTCCTTTGCCCAACCCACTCACACCTCTCGTCCATTCACCTACTTGGATCAACTGGCTCATCTTCTGAAACTCAGTTTGAGAACCATCTCTGGGAATTCTTCATGCCACCCTCCAGGCACTGACCTAGGCGTCCCCTCTGATCTCACTCACGCCAGCCAGAACATCCTGCTGTGTGCTATTTGCCATCCTGTTACCCACATGAGATGAACACCCCCCCCCCACATACACACACACAAACACACACCAAGGCAGGGACTGGGTCTTGGTGGGTTGGGTCCTCTGTATGTCCATAAAGACAAACCGTATCTGTAAGCACTTCCTCTGGCTAGAGCTCACCGGTATCGGGTGACTGGCTGAGGCTGTCTCTGCTTCTCAGATGCTGTATCTGCTGAACTTCCTTGTACAAAGTTCAGGCTTCCTGAAGCAGGATTAATCACTCCCACAGTCTCACAAACATCTGCTTACCCTTTCAGTGTAGAATTAGTATAAATGTCTTTGTTCTAAAATGCTGATCTCTCACGTTTGGAAAACTCTGCTACTTCCCCTCCATTTTACTGCTGGATCTCGGGAGCCCTCGTTGGTGTATTGACATTTACTGACCTGTCTTTCCTAAGCTGCCTGAGTCAGGGACTGTGTTTCATCTAAATTTCCAGTTCTGGGACAAGGTGGCAGTCCACAAGTGTTGATGGGAACAGCTTTGGTGGCACTTTACCACTGACCTACATTGGAGCCCGTGCTCTCCAGCCTCTATGTATTAACTCCCCACGTATCACTCACCCTTCATTAAAACCACTGTGAGTTCTTTTGAGGGTAGGAGAAGTGGGTACCCTCCATGTCACAGTTTAAAGCAGCTTTGTTTGTTCCTTCCTAGGTACTATCTTGGCCGTCAGATGTACGTTGTCATTTCAGAGCCAGAGATGATCAAGCAGGTGTTGGTCGAGAACTTCAGTAACTTTTCCAACAGAATGGTACGTAGTTTCCTCTCTGTGTATGGCTGGGAATGGGGCCATCCGTATGCATATGGGTGTGGAGGGGTGGCTTGTGATAGTTAACCACAGTCGACAGTCTGACACACGTAGGAAAAGGGAACCTCGGCAGAAAAATTGCCTCTATCAGATTGGCCTGTGGGCATGTCTGTGGGAACATTTTCTTGATTGTTAGTTGGTGTTAGATGTCCCAACATGCTGTAGGCAGTTTCATCCCTACACTGGTAGCCCTAGATTATACAAGAAAGGTAGGTGGACATGACCCTGGAAGCAAGCCAGCAAGCAGTGTTCCTCCATGGTCTCTGCTTCAGTTCCTGCTTCCAGGTTCCTGCCTTGAGGTCCTGCCCCGACTCCCATTGATAGTAGAAGCTGTAAGCTGAAATAAGCCCTTTCCTCTCTAAACTGCTTTTGGTCGGGTGCTTATCACACCAACAAGGAGATGAGTTATTTTTGTTGTGGCTGCTGCTGTGATAAGACACCATGTTCAAAAGCAATTTATAGAAGAAAGAGTTTATTTTAGCTTACAGTTCCACAGAGATTAGAGTCCATCATGGCGGGCAACTATGGCAGCAAGCAGCAGACATGGTGGCCAGATAAGGAGACCTGACATCTTCAATGGAAGCATGAAGCAGAGAGAAAGCAGGAAGTGAGGTGATACTACAAACACTGGAAGCCCTTCCCCTGGTGACATTCTTCTCCTAGTAAGACTTCACAAAGTTCCACAACTTTTCCAAACAGCACCTGTGACTGAGGACCAAGTGTTCAAATATCTGAGCCTCTGGGGGATATTCTCATCCAAAGCACCACAAAAAAGAAGCAAATTAAATAGCTTCTATGGGGGCCGAGGTCTGCTTCTCTCAAAACTTCTCAAAAAGCTTCTGAGAAACACCCACAATGGCTGCAAAGATGGCATTTACGCCTAGGAAACACTCCAAGAAAACTAGAGAAGAGGAGAAATTGGAGCTGGTAGAAGTGCTGAAGCCAGGGGAGTTGGCTAAAGCTGTGTTCAAAGCTGCAGGATCCACAGGACACAGACCATGAGACTGAGAAATACCAAGCAAGGTTAATAAATAGTGGCGGGAGAGCAAGCTTTGAGGGCCTGTGCTTACATCTTTCTCAGGAAGCATGTAAGCTACAGGATAAAGATAAACAATGTCAGTAGGGAAATTAGCCCCCACGGATCAGCAGCAGGAGTCCACAGAGGACCCCTGTGCCAGTTCAAGTCTCCAGCCCATTTCTCCTGCTTGTTACCTCTCATGAAACAATTCCAAATAGAAGAAACGGCGGTGCTTAGTATTGCCCGTATTTCCTCAAAGTGAGGAGACAGAAATTCTAACAAAGAAGGTGAGTGACCTTCATGTTGATTCTTAGAGAGAGTCTCAGGTGAATTAATAAACAGATGCTTGTGCAAATTTCAACAACCACATTATCAGCCATCTCTTACCGGGTCAAATTAAAAACTCTCTCTGTGTGTGTGTGTGTGTGTGTGTGTGTGTGTGTGTGAGAGAGAGAGAGAGAGAGAGAGAGAGAGAGAGAGAGAGAGAGCATGTGTTTAAGGGCATGTGTATGGGTGTGCACAGGCTACAGAGTATGTGTAAAGATGTAAAGATCACAGGACAGTCCCAGGCATCTGTCTATTCTTGCCTTCCACCTTATTTGAAACAGAGACTCTTGTCATTTGCTGCTGCACACACCGAACTAGCTGGCAGTGAACTTGTAGGAATTCTCCTGCCTTTGCCTCCCATCTTGCTGTAGAAACACTGGGACTGAAGACACGTGCTGCCGAGTCTGACTGTACAGGGGTCTGTGGATCCAAACACAGGTCCTTGCCCGCACACAGCAAGTGTCTTAGCCAAGAGTCATCGCCCCAGCCCCACGCTTCACTTACCACTCTTGCAGAGATGGTAGGCAATGCATTCATTTTGTTCGATGACTATTTGGCAACCCTGTGCACACCTGCCATAGGACAGGCACAGCAAGGATGCTGACTGTAAAGAGGAAGAAGACAGTGTCTTGACCTCAGGTCTTGTGAAGGAAGCAGACAGTGGAAACATTTGCAGCACACATGGGGAGCTCACACAGTAGGATGTCAGGGTGATCCAGGGTTCGGGTGGGAGATCTTACTTAAGGCCTCTATTGGGTGGACAATCCAGAGTGGGTTTTTTGATCATCATAAGAACACATGGCTATTCAGAACACTTGCTTCTCTTGCAGAGGAACTGGGCTTGGTTTTTCAGCATCCACAGGACAGTGTGCAGTTCCCTGGAATTCCAGTTCTAGGCGACCTAACGTCATCTTCTGGTCCCTGCCGGCACTGTACCCATGTGGTGCTGGACAAACACGCAGGTCAACCCTCATACACATAAAATGAAAAATAATATATAAGATGGATACAGTGAGCCTGTCCATTTCTCAGACAAGGAAACTGAGACCCACAAAGGTTACATGGCCAGCCCAGTCACAGACTAAGTTGAGGATGGGCAGAGGTATAAAGGCCACCTCCCACTTCAAGTCCAGCCCTCTCTGTACTTCCGCTACCACAAATAGGAGTCTCAGGTGACATTTCTACGTATCAAAACTAAACAGAGTAACTGACCACTCACTCTAAAGCCCAAATGTGCTCACCTTCTAGCCCCAGAACACTGTGCTGAGCTCCGCATCCCACATGGCACTAGAGAAAGGTGGCCACTTGCCACCCCCCCCTTCTCCCTGTCCTTTGATTGGCTACAGGAATCACAGTAGCTTAGCTGCTCCCTGCTGCTCTAAGAATGATGGCTCTTTCACCCGAAGACCCTTGGCAGGTTCCGGCCTGCCGGGACCTGAAAGACTGAGTCTGATGCTTCAGCCAGGCTTGCAAGTTAAGAGGATATATGTCAAAGAGCACAAACCACTGAGTCACACACAAGCGGGCAACAAGGATCTCCGGGTTTCTGTTCTGCTTCCTGAGCTCACCTGAGTCCCCGAAGGTGACATGGGAATCGGAGTTGTGAGTCTCTGTGTGACTTCCCACCACACTGGAGACACTCGCGGGCCAGGAGAGCTGGCCCTGAAGAAGGGCTGCTCTCTGATGGGTGTATGTGGTACAAACAGACCCAATGCACTTGTTGTAGCGAAGACCACTAAATAAAGTTGCCCTTGGTCTCTGTAGCTTCTCTCCTACACTATTTTTTTGGGCGTCTTTGACTTCCTTCCCCCAAACTAGGTTATGGGACCCAAATTCCAGACTAAGCATTTCCTTGCATTCAGGGAGGGGGGGGGAGTGCTCAGGTTTTGAGGTCTTCCCGCAGATGGAAGAGCATCCGTAACTCAGAGGCAATTCACATGTACCAACCTAATCTCTCCCATATAAAGTGTCCCTCCACTCATGCCAGCCTCTCCAGGCTCTCCCTAGTCTCCCAGCATGCCCCTGGATCTTTGCACATGCTGATAATTCCTACAATAAGAGGTAATATAATAATGGGGCTCGTGCTTATTAGCAACACGAGCTCCTAACTTCTTAAAGCCTCTTGTTTCTCCTCTGGAAGGTGGGGATATACAAGCTACCTCACTAGGCTGTTCTTAAGTTAGATGGCGCCGCTCGCATGAGCCGTGGCCCTGTGCAGTGTGCGGCAGGTCCAATGATTGCTCGGCACCCATTGCTTGCTTTCAATGCTTCACCTCCTCTGCACCTTCGCAAAGCCCAGCTGCTCTTCAAGGCTCTCAGATTCTGCCTCTTCCAGGAAGCCTTCCCTGCCTCCTCCCACATTTCCCTTCTCTGAAGTAGACTCGTTCACCTGCATTAGCTTTCTTTGTTACTGATCCCATCTGGGACTTCTAGCTTTTGTCCTAACTCAGTGATTTATTTTTTGAGTCTAAGGACTGTTTTTTTTTTTTCCCTACACCCCCTTTTTACGGTCCAAACACATAGTGACTGTTACAGTTTGCCTGTGGAATATCTCCCAGTGTACCCATATGTTTGATGACTTGTTCCCCAGATGATGCTACTGTTTTGGAAGGCTGTAGAATTTTTCAGAAGAGTGAGCCTGGATGGAGACAGTGGGTCCCTGGAGAGTGGGTCTTAGCAACTAGACGGCTGTCTGTCTCAGCTTCTGGTCTACCAAGATATGAACAAGTAGCTTCATGCTCCTGCCGAAGCACGGTGAGCTGCTATCATTACCGTGGTTTCCCCACCATGATAGAGTTCACATCACTCCATGACGGAGAATCAATCCATCAGAATATGTTATCTTGGGTCAGGTATTTGGCCACGGCAATGAGAAAGGTATAGAACAACGTCTCTTCTGAATCCAAGTGGAATATTCAGATGTCCACAGGCCGGATCTTCTCTGCAGTATGAGGGACGCCTGAACCTGGGGAGTCCCTCATGGCCTTCCCAGTAAGGTGATTCACCGAGACCCATCGCAGATTAGATCCCTAGGAAACCCTGGAGATAATTTTCCATCTGGGGTGACTCTGCTTATCTTCAGCTTTGTCTATGGTCTTTAAAGCAATTTCATATTCATGATAAAACAACCCTAGTGACTCACTTTAAAACAAAAACAAAACAAAACAAAACAAAAAAACTCCACACAGTCATTAGAGTGGGATTTTCTCGCAGGTTTCTGAAAGTCAAATTAAACCGGGGGGTTCTGTGGTTCCCTCTTTTCCATATGCTTATTTTTCTGCTCAAATAACTCAAGGAGATTAGTGAGGCGTGATCCCCCACCGACACCATGCCTCCTTTCCTTTAATAAGGCATGTTTACTTTACTGTTGAGCTTTATTATACATTCACTCGGTAAACATTAAACGCTTACTCCATGCAAGCGTCTACCAAGAGGTCCCTTGTGATACAGAAACACTTCGGCATATTAGTTTGATGCATTAAATGAAAAGGAACTTAAATAACACATAGCTTCGTTTTCCACCGTTGAGAGCCCGTTGCTGCTCACGCATCCCAGTTCTGAGTCACGTAGCTTCAAGGACAAGCTGGTAGAGCACGGCTGTATGAAGCGCTGGAATTTGATGTGAGCTGTGAGCAGCTCATGAGGGACCCGTGGAGCTGAGGTGACATGACAGGGGACTCTAACACACATCAGTTCTGAGTAAATATTGAATCCCCCCCCCTCAAAAAAAATCATTGAATGAAGTATTCTTTTTCAGCTGGGCATGGCGGTGCATGCTTAAAATTCCTGTACTTGGGAGATTGAAGTAGGATAGTCACAAGTTCAAAGCCAGCTTGAGCCATATGAAGAGTGTCTGTCTCACAAGAAGAGGTTGGGAACACAATTCCTTTTTTTTTCCAACCTCTAAAATGCTGAGCTGAATAGATTACAAATGTCCAGACACGAGAGTGACAGCTCTCATGTCACGCTTGCCCTCAGACTTTTTTGTAAGGCACTTCTTGGCTCCATCTTGTCCTTATCCTTCCTCCTCTGTTGGCACTCCTGGTATGTCCTGAGATGGCTCCACTAAACCTTGAACTCAGAGATGATGCCCAAATCAATCTTCTTAGAATTTGTAGAACCTCTATCATCCTAGCAGCTTGGATCTTATGAAGTTTTGCTTAACTTGTATTCCTTCTTTATGTTTTTATTCCTTCTTCTTGGTTATCCTGTACTTAATGAACCCGAGAGTGGCTCGTTTTGTTTTGAGTCTCAATGGAAACTGGATGTATGTCCACACGAGCTGGCAGGAATGTCCACAACTTAGTGACGGATTTATTCTTGGGAAGGGTGATTTGGTCAGCTGGTCTTTAGCCTGTGTTTGGTTGGTCCAGTTGGATAGGGATATGAAGGAGATGAGTCTGATGATCTAACATGCTACCCCGGTGCTATGAGATCTCATCCAAAATGGTAGTAGCATGGAGAGGTTAGAGCTGCAGACACACTGGGTCCTGTCTTGGTTGCTTGGATATGGAGGAGAGGAGGGAAGTAAAGCCATTGCATGCATGTGGGGGGTGAGTACCAGCCCAAAGGCCCTTATGAATAGCTCAGAGGCCACCTCTCTAGGGACAGGTTGAATCACAGCAGTCTCGTCTAAAGCCATGTGATTGATTCGATGAGTGGTTTTATCTTGGACTGTAAACCCCGAGGGCCCTGGCAGCCCTAGATTTAGCCTCTCAAAAGACCGCCTCATCCACTTATCATGTGGCTGTTACAATCCCAAGGATGAGTCACCATGAGACCACAACTTGGCCGCAGAGATGGCTAAAGTCAGGAGGCAGATTAGTCCCTGGAAACTTTATCCCTCTGTATCGAAGTGGCACAGTGTTCAGAGACACCCAAAGGGCAGCAGTCCCTTGAAGAGCTAACAGTCCAGAAAGCTCCATTCAGAGCCACCAGCAGGTCAGACCCACCTGTGCTGGGGCCTTGGGGATCCTGTGCTAATCCACTTACCATAAAATTGTCCCCTTTTAACCTGTCTTTACCCCCACAACTGGTACCTTCCCTCTCACAGTTTTGACAATCCACCCATTTGCTCCTGGTCCCTGCCTGTCCCTTAAAGGAAGCAGCTAGGAAACAGGCTCTCAGATTCCTGCGGTAAGAACGGTTGCCACATAAGCCCTAAGGAAGCTCTTGTCTTTTTGGCCAAGCCTGGAAAGTTGTTTTTTCTTTCCTTCTTTCTTTTCCCTCCCTCCACTCAACTCTCCTTGTACATTTCTTAGGAAAGATCAACCCAGCCAAGCGTGGTGATGTGCACCTTTGATCCCTCAAGAGGCAGAGGCAGGTAGCTCTCTGAGTTTGAAACCATTCTGGTCTATAGAGTAAGAAATAAAATAATAATAGTAATAATAATAATGATATAAAAGAAAGGTCAGCCCACATGATAGGCCCAGAGCTCCGAGCAAGGCAGTTCTTCCTGACAGCTCAAACGTCCAGTGAGACCAGCATCCCGAAATGTGCAGGAGCAGCCTTGTCTGTCTGGCTCCCTCTCTTTAGTAAGGCAGGCCTCTTTGTTTTATGTGAAGCACTTGGCAATGCCCAATGCGCTGGGCATTCTGGGTGAAATTGCACCCTGTGGCCTGTGAGCTTTCCAACTCATTGCTTTAGTCAGAGACACAGCTGGTCCTGGAGACGGCCGTTGCATGGGTTTGCACAGCATGATGGGTTGGTTCATACTTTGACATCATCTTTCTAGGGCCTGAGTGTCTGTGAGGCCCTGGGATTTGGGAACAGCCATGGGGCCCTGGGACACAGGGACAGCCAGGGGGGCCCTGGGACGTGGGGATGACCAGGGCTAAGTGGCATCGATTTGGGTGCTCAAGGGTTTTTTTTCCGCTCAAAGTTTTCTTTGCCTCACAACACTTCTTTCTAAATTTTAAAATGTTGAAATGAGTTTATATTTTTGGTCTTCAAACATTCTTCCTTTTTATATGTATTTGTCTGTGGGAGGAGGGATGGGGGAGGCTCCCATAGCTCACATGTGGAGGTCAGAGGACAGTTTACAGGAGTTAGTTCTTTCCTTCCAACGTGTGAGTCTCAGGGATTGACTTGGGAGATCAGGCTTGGCAACAGGTGCCCTTCCCGGCTGACCCATTGCACCCATCTTGTATCCTGGGTGCTATAGACTGTTGGCTCAGCAGGGAATCAAGTTTACTTTTTAAATGAATGAGTAAAACCTGATTTCTACAGTAATGCTTTCTTTCCCTGACACTGATGGTGGTGGAAGTAGAGAGAATGCCAACCAGGAGACACATGTCTAGAGTTTGGGGGGATGAACTGTAAATGAGCCCCAGAAGCAAGTGCAGCCTCACCATGGGTGTATTCCTGAATATTCCACAAAGGCAGCTGGGACTGGTTATCTTCTTCTGGGTGACAACACACCCAATAAAAGCAACTAAAAGCAGCAAAGCTCTGTGGTTGTTCCTAGTTCTGGGGTGCTGTACATCGTAGCTGGGGTTGTGGGGGTGGGGTGGGGGATGGGGTGTAGGGTAGACACAGGAGCTTGAGGCAGCCAGCAACAGATGGCGAGCTACTCACTTTCCTCTTTTTATGCAGCTTGAGACCTTGTTTCATAGAATGACACCCCCTGAATTTAGGGTAGGCCTTCCACTTCAGTCAACCCAGTCTAGAAACTCCTTCCCAGCCACGCTCAGATGTTTGCCTCCCAGACAACTCTAGGATGCTAACCGTTGGATTGTACAGGCGAGGGCTGACGCTCACTTTCTCACACCCTCGTTTCTTTTTTCTACCATTGCCTTTCTTCCCACGTTCCCCCTCTTCTTAGCAGTTGCCCATCGGTGAGGTGAAAGCCTTGGTTTAAACTGTAAACTAATCTTTAGCTGTGTGACCTGTCCATCTTTTGACCTCTCTGAGCCTTGGATTTTTCCTATATGGGTGGCATTAGGCCGGCCGATTAGCAAAGTGTATGACACAGACAGTTCACCTTGGAATCCTACCACATCTCATGCAGCCATTCTAAGCGTCAAGTGCTGGAACAAGCTCTCTCTCAGGTCCCTTCAGAAAATGTTGTCCAAGCCAAGCACAACAGGCGCTCTGTCAGGGACACCCTTGTTCATCTCTGGTGCTATTCTACTTAAGGGCTCTGTAGAGAGCTGTTGAAAATTGACACAGGAGAGAGGATTTGGTAAGTCCCAGTCCCTCTTCTCAACTCAAGAAGGCCTCCTGCTGTCAGGTGAGGGGATAACAGAAGGTCTAAGTGTGTGGTTTCCTATCCCAAAGTATAAGCCATAGTTGACTAGAATCCAACAAGTGAACACGTCAAAGGTTTCACATAACCCTGAGCAAAGCAGACAGGACCATGGAGAGCTTCTTGTATGTGAGATAATGTGGGAATCAGAAATGTTGGTGGCAGTGGCAACCATGGTACATTATATATTGGTGGTATTCTGCAACCAACTTGACAGGTTTAACATTAAACCAGTTGGCAATGGTCAAATAGTGACCTCCCACGTGACATGGCATCCCTGAACGTGTTTAACCTCCATCACTCTGCTTGCCTGCACTCCTCTTCCAATCCCCGCTTCTTTTAGATGGAGAAGAAACAGGGGCCTATAGGCTCCAAATAGTGGCTGCATCTTTTGAGAGCCTGTTGGGAATCCATGTTAGATAAGAGAAGTCAGTTACCTGGCCTCCAAGGAAATAGGTAGGAGACACAAGGAAGCAGTGTGAGCTGAGGTCAGGGCGACCAGCAGGATACAACGCAGGTGACAATGATATAGTCATTGAAAGATGGTAACCTCAGTCACATGCAGGAAATGGGAAATCTGAGTCCAAAGTCGTTCAGTGGTAGAGTGCTTAGGTCTAATCTATAACACAATGGAATAAAAAGAAAAAACACTAAATTAGCCAAGGGAATTAACTTAGCTCTTAAATTGTGGTCCATGGCTGAAAAACCATCACCAAAGCAACAGATGTGTAATTCTGTTGCACATCACAACAGGCTCTTCCTGAGACTGAGCAAGGGCTCTATCAGGAAAGTGGGCCAAGCTGCCTCTCTCTCCTGCCAGTGATGGCCCAGCACAGCCCAACAAGCTCACTGTTGATTAAGGCCTCTTCAGTGAGAATTGCTGGAGGTTATCCCAGCTCTGAATAGCTACAGTTTAGATCCCAACTTGAAGCCTTCTACTTACATGTGTTGATTCTCATTTGGTGTTTACTGATCTTATTCCAGTCTACACAAATTAAAGATATCTGGCACAGTGTTTATTTATTTATTTTTAGTTAGCATAGAAATCTTGATTATAAAACTCAGTGTGTACATTCAGATGACTGTTAGTCAATTCAAGGTTCAGAGCCTATTCTATGCTTGGTCCCCTTATGCTTCTGTGCTGGTCAGAGGGTCCCTTATGCTTCTTCTCAATGTTCTCATCCTTGTCCCTCAAAGTGACCTCTCTGCTGACATCTATTACCACAGACTTGGATATCCCATTCTTGACTCTTACGTAAATGAAAACTTACAGGATGTGCCATTCTGTCCTGGCTATTTTTTTTCCTCAATGTGTCTGTAAGATTTATCTCCAACCGGGTACTAAAATAAATGCAATCTGTCTTGTTTATTGCTATATAGTTCTCTGCTATATACAAGATTGTTTGTTCCTTTGTTGATAGACATGTAGGTAGTTGCTAGGTTTTCTTTGTTCTAATCAGATTGTTAAGATTAAGGAAATGAACTTGGGAACATATTCCTGGGATCGGAATTGCTGAGTCACGAGAACAGGCATGCCCTTGGCTTTCTTGTTTACCATGTATCAGTTTTCAACATGACTGAGTCTGCTGCAGCCTTGGCACTCTGAGGCGGAGCTCTCCACCTTACCTGTCCTTCACCCTGGGCTGTTTTCCTTGCTTTCTGGCTGGGTAGCAACATATCATTGCCATTTTTAATATGCATTTCTCTAATGAGCAATGATATTGAGCCGTGTTTCATATGCTCACCTGACATTTGAATATCCCCTTTTGTGCCTGCAAGGTCTTTGCCCATTTTTTTAAAAAAAAGTGTTTGATTTATTTTTTCTCCTACTAATTGCTGTCCTTATATGATCTGAAGCTTTTGTCAGATAAATACACTGGGGATAGCTTTCCCTTGTCTGAAGTTTTCTTGTTTCTTGATTAGCTTGTGTGTGTGTGTGTGTGTGTGTGTGTGTGTGTGTGTATGTGTATGTGTATTTCTGAATCCTGTTTTGTGCCACTGATTGATGTGTTTGCCCCAGTACATTTGTATACCCACAGCTAAATTTGTATGACCACAGATAAATATTCTATTATTACAATAAATAGATGGACGCATCATTTCTCCTGACCTACAGGTGCTTTGATCCTTTGCATACGTAGTTCTGAGCCAGCTTGTCTACTTCTGAAGAATTGACTAATCAACAATCTAGAATTCCCAGACCTGTGAGTGTATCATGTAGCTCCTCTTCCTCTTAGAAACACTTTATATTTTTAGTTTAGAGATTTGTACATCACTTGTTAACCATTGTTCCTTAACAATCCAACAGTTATAAAGCTGAGGGCACATGCCTTTCATCCCAGCACTTGAGAGGCAGAGGCAGACAGATCTCTAAGACTTTGAGACCAGCCTGGTGCATTAAAATAAAATAAAATAAAATAAAATAAAATAAAATAAAATAAAAAAGACAGTTGTTGTTGTTGTTGTTGTTGTTTTAGTTCACACTCAACAGTCTTACACTCAGTATTAATTCAGAAAGTATGCTGGCAGACACTCCATGAACTTTCAGCTATTTCTCCATCTATAATAAATACAGCTTTGTTTCTCCTATTCAAAGTTTTACGTATTTCATGTCACTGTATAGTCCACTAAGATTTTATCTCATGATGGCTATTGAAATTTATTAAATATCTCTTACCTGTTGAGATTGTGTGTATTCTTATCCTTTGTGTGTTAACAAGTCATATTTGATTGCTTTTCAAGGTCTACGCTCCTTGAATAATCCCCCCTTGGATCTGATAAATAGTCTGTCTTGTCACTGGATTATACTAGTGAGGATTTTGTTTAAATGTCTTTTGCATCTGCGTTCAGAAGAAAGTTTTTCTTTCTCACAAGTTTCTGACAGATTTGGAATCAGCGTTTGTTGGCTCGGGTGATGGTCGGCTTAAGGTCCAATTGTACTCCTCAGAGCGTTAATCTCAGCTTTGATTACTGCAAATCAGTTGTTTATGAGGCCAATAACAAATACCATACGCAATTGGATTAGTCTAAGTGTGGAAGCCTATGGGTTTCCATCTGACTCCAGATTGTAGAGTTCATCTGTCTTTGTTCTAGCAACCATGAAAATACCCAAAAGAATTATTTACCCACCTATTATTTCTCTTCCTTCTCCATAAGAATGTCTTGGAAGTAGATCATAAATGCCTGTTTCCCACATCTGCAGATCTGTCTCTAAGAAAGAAGAGAGAACGGAGTTACTTTGGCACCATTTGCTGTTCGTGAACTTGTGCTGACTCCTAAAAGCCCTTCTTTAAAAATTTCTTTAAAAATTACTCTGGCTTATACATATAAAAGGTGGGAATGAAATGTATTATTTGTATGAGGGTGTGGGAAGGAGGTCCAGGCAATGAGGCTTCCCTCGGGAGAAGTTTCCAGCTGTGTTCTAGCAGATAAACAAGAAAAGAGCTGGGGGCAAGGGGTCAGGGTGGGGGGACCAAGTGTTCCAGGTAAAGAGATGAGCTGGTGAGAAGGCTCAGACCCTTCAGAGAAGATGAGGTGGTCATGGTATTGGCTGAATGACATGAAGTTGTCTCAAGAACTGCATGCCAAGGATGTTCTAAGTATCTTAAATGTGTCAGTACAATCCTCCCAGTTGCTCAGTTCAAGACTCTTGATGCCATCCTTGTCTCTGGTCTCCATATTAGCCACTGTCTTGTACACCAAAGCCATGGCAAGAAGAAACTTAGGAAGTGCTAATTTTGCCTCACAAGTTGAAGAAAGAGTCTACCATGTCGAGAAGGCTTGTGTTGGAAGCATGAGGCGGATAATCAGAAAGCAGATATAAATACTGGTATTCATCTCTGTTTCTCATTTAAAAACATACACACATATACAAGCACGCATGCATGCATGCGTGCACACACACACACACAGAAAGAGAAAGAGAGAGACAGAGAGGGAGGGAAGGGGAGAGGGAGAGAGAGAGAGGGAGGGAGGGAGGGAGGGAGGGAGGGAGGGAGAGAGAGAGAGAGAGAGAGAGAGAGAGAGAGAGAGAGAGAGAGAGAGAGAGAATGTGTGTCTGGAAATGGTATTACCTTCATTAAGGGTGGGTCTCCCTTCCTCAGTTAAACCTCTCCAGAACACTCTCAAAGACACTTCTAGGTGTATTTCCTAAGTGATTCAGAGTCAGTGAAGCTGACAATGAAGATCAAGGACCACCCCATTCTCCCACCCCATACCACCTATCAGGAAATCCTATTGGCTCTATCTCCCAGATCGCACCAAATCTGTTTCCCTCATTGTCTGGCAACTAACACAGACCACTCCTGAACAACCAACAGCCAACAACCCCACCTCTCAGGGCCCAAGGATTTATACACCCTCTAAAAAGCTCCCAGAATTCAAAATGTCATACACTCACAGAAACTATCTGCAGCTGGTAAAATCTTACCTCTGCTAGAGCATGAGGTAAATCATAGTCAGCTGCTGTGGACAGTCCAAAGCAGCCCCATATCCCCATACCTGAGGTTAAAACAAAAACATATTCTTATAATATTTCTGGTTTTTAAAAAGAAATCAGAATTCCAGAATTGTCACAATAAAGGATAGCAAATTCCAGGCCAATGTAGGCTTTTAAAAGAGATCCTTTCTCAAAAACAAAATGTGCCATGCTACCCATGTCATTCAGAGTAGAAGTCCTTGGAAGTTCCATGGTCCGTCACACACAGGTCACGTGACCTCTCTATCACCCACTCATCACCCTTACTTGTTCCTTGGGGTTCATAAGACACACCTTACTATCTTTGCTGAAATGATTTCTGTGCCTGGAGGTTGACTTCCTCCCACCCCTGTACCCCAAAAGGTTTGCCCAAATATCACATACCCTAAGGACCCAGCACTGAATGATACATTTAACACAGACCTTGCCTGCCCACTGTGGGTAAGTCATTCCTTATGCTTCTGTCTGCCTTCTTCCTCTGGAATTGATGAGGACAGAGAATTTTGTTTTGTTCATAAATGTATTTCAAGCATTCCAGTCAGGGCCTGGCTTATACCAGGTACCCGATAAACATTTGTTAAGTGAGAAACCTCACAACCCTGATAGAGTATAAATAACACTCTCACTGATGGTTTATAGATCAGGAAACTTAGGCCTAGGTAGATTACTCCTAAAGTTTACCCAGAGCCAGACCACTGCGTTATCCAAGTCCAGCCAGGACTTCCAGAAAGCCCCACACTATTCCCACAGAGAAGGGAGAAGAGCTTGACGGATGTGAGGTGGGAGCTTGCTGCCTGGAGCCCAGGTAAAGAAGCTGCACGGTAGCATGTGCTTGTAACCCTAGCGCAGTGGGGTCAGAGACAGGCTGTCCCAAGGCTTGCTGGTCAGTCGGTCTGATTTGCTTGGTAAGTTGCAGGCCAGTGAGAGACTATCTCAAGAAAAAATGTTGGATGGTTCCCCAAGGAATGATACTCAAGGTTGACCTCTGGCCTTCACACGCAAAGGTTTACTTACACACACACATGACCACACAAAAAGAAAAAAAAAAAAAAACAAAGCAAAACAAACAAAAGAGGTTAAAGACCTCGGTCCCTTGTCCTGTGTCTGAGAGGAGGAGAGGACTAGTGAGAGCATTCCTTGGCTTACAAACAAGTGAGAAGAAGTCTCACAAGGAGGAGATGTCTTTTTCTTTTAACTAATGCTAACAGGCAGAAAAAGGCCTGGTGGGATGGTTTGTTGAGTAAAAGTGTTGGGTAAGCTTGACAGCCTGAGTTCAATCCCCGGACTCTACATAACAGTGGGAAGAGAGAACTGACTCTGAAATTGTCAAGCTCACAACGTTATAATACTACAGTTTTAAATTGCATAACAGTGAGGCATCCTTACACTGTGCAATGTCCAAGGCTTCTCACGCCCGTGTTCTCTATCATTTATCTTCGCCAAGGCAGAGTAACACAATGTCCTTTCTTTTAGCATTTTGCCACACACCCCATCGTTGTCATCTAAGGCTGGCATACAGCAGCACACCCGAGGGTCTTGCTTCCCCCTAACTGCAGCTCTGAATCCCTTGATCAGCCCCTCCCGCCTCACTCCATTGTAGCCTTCAGTTCACTCTCCAGCCGAGGAGATCAACTTTCAGGCTTTGGGAAGATCCCGCAGTGTGGAAAAAGGATGGCTCTGATAAGGCTGGAGGCTAGGCAATCAGTTAGGGCAGAGATAATGGTGACCTCAGCCAGGGCTGCGGCCCTAAGGATGGAGTGGGCTGACCTTGGCTGATCAAAGAGATTTCAGATTTGTGATTGATAAGCTTTGAGTGAAGAGAGATGGCCTAAAGGTCTGTGGTTTGGATTAGAACAGGGTTTTCCAACTTTCTTTGACTAATAGTAAGAAACTAGCCACGTGCAACAGTTAAAAACTAGATTTTTGAGGTTGACACACACATAGACACACACACACACACACACATACCTTTGGTACATGAGTTTGGCAACAAAATCCAAATCATTTATGAGACACTCAAGACTTTCTGCTCTATTTCTTGTTTCTCATCTTCTTCTTTCTTCCGGTATTTTCTTTGTTTGGGGTGTTTGTCCTGATTTTGGTTCCAACAGGGTCTTACATTCATACTCCGTATGCTTCAGTCTCCCATGTTCTGGGGCTGTAGGCATGCGACATCACATCCTATGTGTTCTCCCATGTTCTGGGGCTGCAGGCATGCGACA
>NW_021604631.1:6135599-6157756 GCF_004785775.1 Grammomys surdaster
GACACCACATCCTATGTGTTCTCCCATGTTCTGGGGCTGCAGGCATGTGACATCACATCCTATGTGTTGGTTGCCGTCCCCTGCACTAATATTCTTCTTTTTTTAATTTTTTATTGGATATTTCATTTACATTTCAGATGTAATCCCCTTTCTCCATTCCTCCCCCCCAGGAACCCCCTATCCCATCCCCCCTCCTCCTGCTTCTATGAGGATATGCCCCCACCCACCCTCCCACTCCCACCTCCCCACCCACGATTCTACGGGTTCTATATGCTATACACACCTGGCCTGAATGAACTTGGAAGCACCTTGGCTAGAGGTTTGGATGTGAGCCTGTCCCAGAGGCCCATGCATCTGAACACCCAGCCTCTAGCCAGCAGTCTATCTTGGGATGTGGGGAGTCTTTAGGCTTTACTGGAAGAAGTGGATCTCTGGGGGACATGGCCTACTTTCTTCCCTCTCTGCTTTCTGATCTACTGAAATGTTGGCAAGCAGCTGGAACACACTCCCCACCCCCAAGGACCACAGAGCCTGCTGCAGGCCTCCCCCACCACTGCAGAACTATATCCTCTCTAAAGATAAGTCCAAATAAACTTCTCCTCTCTAAGCTGCTTCTTGTTGAGTATTTGGTCACAGCCACAAGAACAGTAGCTAGTATACTTGACATTAACTTTCTCGCCATCTTTTGAAATGACCAAAGACTGTTCATTTTATTCTAATACATGTTTAGACATGAAACACTCCTGTGAATGTTACCCCTGACTTTGGCTATTAAACAAACAAACAAACAAAAAACGAAACCGTGGGTAGCCCCAAAATAAAGCGTATAGGCCAAGGACAGGACAGGCTAAAAGGGAATAGGTTGAGAATCTAGCCACATATTGCATGGAGAGTGGGGTATAAGATTAAAAACAGCAGAGATCTGATCCTTAGGTCTTTTATGTCTCCCTCAGGTGGCATTGCTCAGGTACCATCCTTCTGGTTTTTGTTTTTTTATTTTGAGACAGATACTCTTATTGTCCTAGAGATTGCTTGCTAAGTAGGCTCTGCTGGATGTCCACAGGTCTGCCTGTCTCCCCATCCCAGCACTAAGATTACAAACGCATACACCACATCCAACATTTTTTTAGCATGGGTTCCATTGGTTGAACCCAAGGCCTTAACACACAGCGAGCATTCTGCCAACTGAGCTAGCTCCTCAGCCCCCCACTGCTTAGGTCTTAAGGATGGATCAGGTCAGTCTTGATCCTGATTCAACATCTGAGTCTGTCTTGGCAGAGCTGTATAAACCTGCGTCGTACTTCTTTCCCAAGCGAAAAGCCTTAGCAGTGTGGCACAGGCTGGGACTTTGCCACTCTATAAATATCCAGAATGTATGATTTCCTCCTTTGACTCTGGAACCTAAATAAACAGATTATGTTCCCAAAATTCCATAAAACCATAATTTAGTGGCCACGGCACTCCTAAAGAATCTCATTCTAAATATAGAGAGGTATTCCTTTGCAGAAAAATATCCCAGCAACTTGGTTCTAATATATAATTAAATCCTCTAGACACTTTGCAGTTATGCTTTATGGCTTATTTTGAGTGTTCATATTTTATCAGAAAATTATAATTTTCCTCTAAATAGGAGTTTTTACAAGGCGTTTGAGTTATGATGGCTGGCTTCATGCTTCAGCTATAATTAAAACTGTGAAAGGAAATGGCAGAGCCCCATGGCACACATGGTTCTACAGAGCGCTTGGTCCTGTAATCCCCCTGCATCCACAGGGCTGGAGCCACATGACCAACAGTGAAGGCACCATTTGTAACCATCACTGGGATACCTGCTTTTAGGATTGAAAGGCATGTTCTGGGGCTAAGAGGGGAAGGAGAAGGTGGCTAGGGACTCCTTTGTATATTTCTTGGCTCAGTTTCTACATGGTTGATCCTTAAAGACCTTCTGACCATGTCACCCTGTAACACCCAACCTTCCCCTCAAGAAGACTCTCTTCCTCATAAGCTGCAATGATATCCATTACACTCCGCTTCTCCACTCAGTTGTCGGCCTCATGAAGGCTATGCCGGTGAGCCTTTTGTCAATTTGACACAAGCTAGACTCATCTAGGAGGAGGGAACCTCAATTGAGAAACTGCCCCCATCAGATTTGTCTCTAACCAGGTCTGTGGGAGATCTTAAAAAATTATTATTAGGGACTGATGTGGGAGGGCCCAGCCCACTGTGGGTGGTGCTACCTCTAGGCAAGTCACCCTGGGTTGTATAAGAAAGCAAGCAGAGTAAACCATTAGGGACAAATCAGTAAGCAAGGTTCCTCTGCCCAGGTTCCTGCCCTAATTTCCCTCCATAATGGACTAAGGCCTGTAAGGCAAAATAAACCCTTTCCTCTCCAAGTTGCTTTTGGTCATGGTCTTTGACATATTAATAGAAAGCAAACCAATACAAGGGCCAAAGCAAAGTCTTTCCTATTCAGTACTCTCTATAACCAGTTCATGAACATTATCTGGGCTTTCTGGGGAGACCATAGGAGAACATCTTACACTGAAGGACTCACAGACAGAAATGCATTTTATCTCAGTTACAGAAAGGCTGGAAGTATAAGTAAAGTCAGAGTTGACCATCTGGGACCTATGTCCTTGGTTTAAATGACTGTCTTCTACATTCCCTATGGTCCTCTGCCTGTGCTCTAATCTTAAAGAACCTGTTGGTTCTGTATAGATACCAAACACACTAGATTCAGGCTCACCATAAAGGCTTGGTTTGTTTTAATAACCTTTTAAAAATCTCTATGGTCAATATGGGGTTCTAGGAATTAGAATTTCAATATATAACATTTTAGGAGATACAATTCAAGCCATAATGCTTGTACTGGACATTTACCAAATCTATGCTGATTGAGGAAAGCACAGTGACACTCACAGGCCTACTCCAGACACAGGGCTGTGTATCCTCTGTGCCTTCTGAGTTTCTCTGACTCCTATCTGCCCCAAGTCGTATGTACACTCACAGGCCTCCCTCTGGACACATGACTTGCATACATGTAAATGCTGGTCTCACCCTTTGCTTTATAAATGTCTGTCTCACCCTTCATCTAAGAGGCTTCTTTTTCAGCCAACAGAAACCCTTACTGAAAGCTACAATTAGTCAGAATGCAAAGAACAAGTAGCCACGGGGTACCCATCCCCAATCAATACCTCAACACAAGCTCCTACACCTCGGGCTCAGGGAACATCTAAGAGGGGACAGAAAGACTGTAAGAGCCAGAGGCCCAGAACACCACCATGTCTTCTACATGACAGGGAAGATCCTCACAGGAGCTCTCAACAATGCTGCTGCCTAAACAAGGCTTGAAAAAAAAAAAAAAGGCAAGGTCTTGGGAGGAGTCGGGGGGGGGGAGCAGAAACGGTAATCAGAACATATTGTTTGAAGAAATATATATTTTCAATAAAAGAAAAAAGATGGCAAGGCCTAATAGATGACAATACCAGTTGACATACCAACAAATATAAGGAGGCCTCGCAACAGTCCAGCCCTGAATGAAAAATAACAGATAATCCCTGGCTGCTGAGGGAGGGAGAATCGGACTTCTCCAAGGACGAGCCCCCTGAGAGGTTATCCAATCCCAAAGGCCATCTCTAAACACATATGAGCAGTACTAGATGAACTCGCAGATTGTTCTTATAAATTTATGTGTGTGTATCTATAATTAAAGAATAAGAGGTCATGAATTTGAGGAGGAGTCAGCAGGGGTGGGAGAAGAAGGATGGGGGGGTGATGTCAACACAGAACTCACATATGAGATTTTCAAAATTAAAGTTAAAAGAAAAGCCCAGTGAATGCTGGAACGCAGAACCACCAGAGCAGACAAGCCCTTTCAAACAGCTCTCCTGAGGTGCTTCTGACCAACATCCTAAGAGCATGGATACATGACTCTGTCATCTCTGAGCCAAACCCAACCAATCCAGACACCCAAAATGTCCTGCCACAAAATTCAGATGTGACCTTCAACCCTTCACTTTGGTCATCCTCAGAGGGCCTCACAGATGCCTCCAGGTACACAGAGGCTACTGAGTTTTTTTGATGATGTTCACACTGGGACGGGCTAGCAGACCTGTCTGTCTGTCCCTGTTGGCCTCAGCTGTGAGTCTTAGATCCTTGTCCACAAATGTTATAGTTCTTTCCCTGTCCTTGCAAGAGCGACCTAGGTTTGGGTCGTTGGTGGACTTCAACAGGAGTGTTTTTTATGTCCTTCGATTGTCATCTGTGGCTGTGATAAAGCACTCTGACCAAAAGCAGCTTTTAGGGAAAGAGTTTATTTGGTTTGTCCTTCCAGACAGATCACAGTACATCACTGAAGAAAGTCAGGGCTAGAACTCAACCAAGAGTTCAGAAGCCATGAAAGAATGTTGATTGCTGGCTCCCCAAAAGGCTCATGCATATATAGCTTCTTATACAGCCCAGGACCACTGGCCTAGGGAATAGTGCTGCCCACCATGGGCTGGGCCCTACTCCACCAACTTACAAACAAAACAACCTCCACAAACTTGCCTACAGCCCAGTCTGATCTGTTCAGTCCCTCAATTGAGACTCCCTTCTCAGATGACTTGATTGACAGTTAAAGCTAACCAAGACAGCCACTAAGGTGGCTTTGGCTCTGAGGGTGCTAACAATCTGCTTGTCCCTTTCCATCAGGCCTCAGGTCTGGAACCCAAGCTGGTAGCAAACAGTGTCCTGTTGTTACGTGACAGAAGATGGGAGGAAGTCAGAGGTGCCCTGATGTCTGCATTCAGTCCTGAAAGGTTGAATGAGGTAAGAGACAGGAAACATGGATTCTGTTCCTTAAGGATCCAGCTTCTCCCTACCCCCCCCCCCAAAGTATGGCAAAGAGCTGGACCAGATGCAAGGCTAGCCCAGGTGGCACATCAAAGTGTCTCACCTGCTGGGGCCCTCAGCCTAATTATTATACAGAAAGCAAAGCATCTTTCATATCTCTTGTGTCTCACACACCCAGGAACCATAAATCAATGGTTCACACCGCATACCTGGCTGTCCAGAGACACTGCTTGAGGCACTTTGAGGCACTCAGAAGAAAAATAGAACAGTGTTTCTCATACTATCATGTATAATGGATCGGCTGAGGGAGCCTGTTCAGATGTAAATTCCCACCCAGGAGGCCCTGACCAGGTCTGAGATTGTGAACTTTAAAGGACCAGTTGGGGAGGATGTGTTTTCTAAATGGTGAAGCACTTTACAGGGTGAGTCCTGAGTGTTGGGGGTCGGGGGAGAAATGTTCTCCAAGCAGTTTCTCCAGGTAGGCAGCCAGACTAACGTCATCTTTAAGACAGATTTAGAGCGACTATTGAGCTCCATGAGATGTCATGAATTCTTGAAGACTCTGGGCATTCTCCCTCCTCTGCCCAGTGGCCCTCTCTTCCCTACTAACTATGCACTTAAGAGCTGGTGCTGGCCTTGCCTCCCAGCCAGTGTCTCCAGTCACTTGTGGAAGAAGGGGATAACGAACAGGGCAGGCTGGCCAAGTGTGTCCTCTCTGTCTCCTTCCGCAGCAGATGTGACCCTAATGGCTTCGAGATCCTTCCTTGAACCTGTCACCTCTAGACCGCTGGTTCTCATTATGGAACCAGCAGCCGATCACAATTTGTTGCCTATAATCCTGGCATTCATGAGGTAGAGGCAGGAGAATTACAAATTTGAAGTCGGCGTAAATCTTGTCTCAGTGAGGCCTTGTCCCAAAAAACCAAACCAACCAACCAACAAAATCTAATTCTTCTTGCTACTCCAAGTCCCATGGACTCAAACTATCTGAGGTGCTCGAGAACCTGTGGGCTCTATGAGCCACCCCATGACTCTACAACAGCCAGGATGGGGCGGCCCGTGTGTGTTCGCGTTGTCCTTTGTCACTGTACCTGAAATCTGCTGCTTTTCCAGGCCCTGCCATTTCTTTCTTACTTCTCCCAGTGACTCTAAGGATCTGTTCAGTTTACATATTTACTGTGTTTGTTGTGTGTCTCAGGTGCGTGGAAACTTCAAGGAACAAAGTTTTTTTGTTTTTGTTTTGTTTTTTCTTTTTCCTATTATGTTCCCCTTTTAACTTTTAGCTGCATACACAGGCCATCTAGCAGGCACTCAGTAATGATGACTCAATGAGTGAATGAAAAACCAAAGAACTAAGAAACTTTCTTAGTTGATACTGTGCGGGGCGGGGGCGGGGGGATCAAGGAAAAAATTAAAGGACTATGAGAGATGGTTCATGGTTAAGAGTGCACATTGTTCTCACAGAGGAACCAAGTTTGGGTCCCAGCACCCACGTCAGGTGACTCACAACCACCTATAACTCCACCTCCAAGGAACCGGATGCTTCTGGCCTCCTCGGGTGGCTGTACGCACACATAACTGAGAAGGGTTAAAGAATGGAGCAAATTGTTGTCTTTCTTCTTACAAACTCACAAGCCGCACACATGAACGGAGGAAAGGCAGGTCAGAAATAGTCAAAGGAGAATGAGGAAGAGCAGGGACGCAGAGCCCAGGCACACAGCTGCACAGAGATCGCTGTGCAACCTCAGCATCGCTCGTCCTTCTCGAAGTCCTGCATGGGTTTTGAACTTCTGTCACCAAACTTCAGAGTTTATCACCTCCCCCTACCCCAAGTCGCAGGCACTATTCTAAAATAAAATAAAATAAAATAAAATAAAATAAAATAAAATAAAATAAAATAAAATGCCCGCTTTTCCTTGAATGGTGAGACTTTTCCTTTGGCTCCTTGGCAGCTATGGTCTTGCCTACTTACACCCCTGTGCCACCCGCCTCCTTCCCTAACTCACACACCCTGTTGACCTCCGAAGGCTTTCTTAGATTTTGACCACCCACCCACTTCATTTATCTAATGTGAGGCTGCCTCAGTCAACAGTGCTTAGAATTACTTTAGAATCAATGGTGTGTGTGCGCATGCACATTTGTGTGGCTTTTGTTTGTTTAGAAAAGCTGGGAGTCAAGTGAGGTCACATATTTTTTTTTTTTTTTTTTTTTTGGTTTTTCGAGACAGGGTTTCTCTGAGTAGCCCTGGCTGTCCTGGAACTCACTCTGTAGACCAGGCTGGCCTTGAACTCAGAAATCTGCCTGCCTCTGCCTCCCAAGTGCTGGGATTAAAGGCGTGTGCCACCAGAGGTCACATTTTCATTAAAAAATAAATTGCTTTCTGGCTTTAGTCTTCCTGGGGATAATATGCATACCCAAACCCAGAGCAAATGTGACTGATGCCTCTTCGCTTCAGGTAGAAGAGACCAGCAGACTCATAGTCTGCTGACAGACTAGTGATTGGGACTTACAGAACGGATTACTAAGCATTGCTAAGTAAACAACTGATTTTTCCATAGAAGACATTTTTGCCTGGTTAACCTGGCAGATTTTCCACCCATCCTCCAAAAGCGTTTGTGCCTTTAAAGGGGCAGCTGGGAGATTTATTTAAGCCTTGACAGTCTTTCAGTAGACTCCTCACCAAAGGCTGTGAGTATGCCTGGAATCGTGCACAGTCTTATTGTGAACCAGGAAGTAAATGGACTTAATTTCAGGAAACAAAATTGAAATTAAATCCACACTTCTCCAAGGGAAACACATAAATAACGGGATGCCCTCGGTCAGGTTAGTGCTTGCTTTATTTTTAAATGTCATAACTCATCAGAAAGGGAAGACACAGTGGAAACCGTGCATCTGTGTTTTCCCACTAAAACTCTTTCAACCTGAAGGGATAACATTCACAGGCTCTTGTAAGATTGCGTGAATCAGCAGGAGAGTGGCAGGTGGCCTTCAGGTACACAAGAGGGGAAATCACTGAGGAGGAAGCTGACAACCCACTGATGGCTTCTGCTAGGACTGGGATGCTGAATGCTTCCTGAGGTCTTGCGTGGTAAAAGCTGGGTCCCCAGTGTTGCTCTCTTGGGAGTTGATAGGAGGTGCATCAGGAATAGCATCCAAAACATCTCAGATTCCTTCTCTTGCTTCCTGGCCACGAAGGCAGAGGTTTTGCTCTAACACAAACCCCAGTCATAACATGCTGTCTCACCACAGACCTGTATGATCACAGGCCAAACTGTCCAAAAATGTCAGCCACAAGAAACATATCCTTCGTATAAATTGGTTGTCTTAGATATTTTGTCATAGTGGCAGAAATCTGATTAATATAACTACCAAGGAAAGGGTTTTGAAATCATAGATGATAACAATGCCTCCATGGTTGGATAGCTGGATAAAACAAACCGTTAGATTCATCACACACTTCAACATGTTAGACGTTTGATTATCAGTTTCGCTTTGCTTATTTTTCAGAGGTAAACACTGGGGGAGTTAAGGCCTTAGTTTGTTGTTGGGTAAGATGGTGCTGTTGGATAGTAGGTCTTTGCAGTTCCCACTGACAACCTCATTCTCTAGTGCTTCAAGGGCTACAACCCAACATCCGTCATGTTAGCCAACTTTGCATCCGTACAATAAAATACCCGGGACAGGTAACCTATCAAGATAAAAGGTCTAGCTAGCTTGCAATTTAGCAAAGTCAAAGTCTAAAATCAATCATCTCTGTTGGCTTGGCCTCCTGTGAGAACAGCAGATGGTGGCATGCCGTTACAGAGTGCCTGTTGGAACAAATGGTCACATCTAGAATCAGAGCAGGGACAAAGACAAGCCAGGGTCCCACAATCCCCTTCAAAGTCATGCTCCCAGTAACTTAGCTATTAAAGGTCCATGCACTTCTTAATAACACAACCCTAAAGACCAAACCTCTACACACAACCCCTTAGTAACTCCTAACAGCCAACCCCTATCAGGCAGCTTGTGTTCTGTCCTCAGAATCTCCTGTCAATGGTGGACATGTGCTCGTTTACCCAGATAAACAAGGACTGAGCAGATACAAGAGACCAGTGAGACCCTGAGGATGTGGTTGTCACCCAAGAGTGAATAAGCTGTTCACACATCAGCGCACCGGGGTCTGTTTCCACAACGTGGAGCCAACAAGGAAGGCTGGCATCTTGCGCAGCACCGAGGGCTGTAGCTCTCTGCCTAATTTTTTACTTTCATCCAGATGTTTCCTGTCGGGAAGGCAGAGTCAATAATGTATGAGCCTTATAGACAGAGGCATATGTGCTTGTTACTCCCCATGGGCCTCTCCTGCCTGGGAGAAGACGTATTACTCAAAAAAAATGGATACAATTTTTAAAAATTCAAGTTGATAAAGCCAGCTTATGAGTGAACGCACGGCTCGGACAGTTTCAGTGCGAAAGTCTGTGCAAATTACAGTCATCGTCATGGCTTTGGGCTTTGTCTAGCCTTTGAATTCCCAGCACAAACTCTTCAGGCAGGCAGTACAGGGCTTCTATGGCAGAAGTGAATTTTCCAATAATGCCAGAGCAAGCAGCTTTCTCTTGGCAGCATCAGCTGCCGGCGGTTTATTTTTAATATTTGCTTGTATTTCTTAATCCTTCCAAACAATAAAAATAAAAGTCATTATAAACCAGGGTAGCTGTGGTAATAAATACTTCAGAGTCTAAAAATACATTGTCCCTGTCTGACCAGTTACCCATTTTCTAGGATATCTGAGTATTTATCTAGCAGCACGAGACCGTTATCCTGAGACACAGTTGTATCCCACTGACACCTAATCTTCTAATTAAAATCAGAATAATGATGGACTGTTTAAATTCTACTTTTAAGTGTTCATCTTCCGTTTGCATTTAAAAGGAAACACACTCCTCATCATCGATACCCCATCCTGGGTTATAATTTGTCTTTCTTTTGCTGGAATCATAATGTCACTCCCAACTTGCCGCTGGTTAAACGGAGAAGAGCATCAAAATGTGCTTTACAGCTTGGCTGTTGCTTGGCAACCTCAGCAGCCACCTCCTCACTGGAGTAAGTTCTAATTGGCCACAACTCTTGACAGGAGTCTCTGACTTATTGGAAATGACACTTGATTATTCATCTAGGTGGCTAGAGCTGATGTGTATCAGCAGGGAATTTTGCATAAAAATGACTCACGGATGTTTTTAATATCTAGGTGGCTTTCAGCAATCGTGTAGTGGCTGAAGGAAGTGATACGTTTCATTAGCTGGAATTAATTTCTCATTTGTTAGTCAACAGAGCATATTTCAAGGCATTCATTTTAAAAGCCCCCTTCAGTAGCTCATGTATTCAGTTTCCCCGCTCTAACTTTAACTCTTAAACACGGCTGCCCTCAGGACAACTGCGAGAGTCAGTGCTGAGTTACTATAGCAAATACCATTGATAATTACCATGCCCCTCCCCCAAAAAAAGATATTTTAGCTCAGTGTTCTGGGCATTCCAGTCCTTGACTGATGGACATACTGCTTTTAAATCTCTTCTGAGAAAAGCTGACAGCAGTGGATCATGGAGGGAGCACGGTCAGGGCACAACCTCTCCACCGGAAGCCAAGAAGTGAAAGAGAAGAAAAGGAAGAGGCAGAAGCCATGGGATTCCCTTCAAAGGCACAGTCCCAACAACCAGCAGAGTTCCCACCAGGCCCTACCTCTTAAAGTTCCACCAGTCCCAGTAGTAGGACCAAACCTTTAAGGCAAGGACCTTTGGGGAATAGTCCAGATTCAAACTATGGCACCAAACAGGAAGAAATGTTAACTTCTTACATTTGTTAATTTTTGCCTTTCTGAAAGTTATCTTGTAGTAGTGCAACAAGATACATAAATTACTGTATAATGACCAAGTCATGGAGGACGGTGACAGAGCTCTTGTCTTGTTTTGAAGAATGCCCTAAGCGGATGTTAGGTTTGGACTGGGGAAGGTTATAAGGAGGTACACAGGATCCAGACAGAGCAGTACCAGTCTTGCTTGGAGAATAGGGGAATTCACTCAGGCTGAAACAGAGTGTGCAAGAAAGGAAGCAGGGGGGAAAGAATTGCAGAAGTGGGTTGAGGCTCACAGAGGCTGCTGCCCTGTGTCAGGGGCAGCCAACTGTTAAATGCTCGAAAGTGGAAGAGTGACTTGCTCAGAACTCTCTGGAGAGAGAGAGCACTCCATTTTGCTGTTTAGCCTTCAAGGGGCCAGATGTCTCCAGATACATGAGGCAAATCCAGGAGCAGATGAGAACTGCAAATATACCTACATATATCTCCTCTACTGTACCAGCAGAAGGGTATGGGCAGGTTCCCAGGGTGTGGTTTGGGGATCATGTACAAGTCTCTGATTCTTAGTCTTTCTTCACACACCAGTAAACAACTCGCTTAGCTATCCACCATCAACATGTGGGGCTCATATAATTTTAGCAACACCATGTAACTCAAGAGACCCTTCCTTTCCCATTCTCTGAATGGGAAAAACTTTTCCCTCAACTCTCAGTGAGACACTGTTCTCCAAACTTCCAGACATCTAAAGGCTTTTAAGTGTTGAGTTCTTTTTGCTTTTTCCCCCCTTGCGTTCATGCTATCCAATCTGTGGACAGTGGGATTGTAACCTGAGAGTGGATATATTGAGGGGCAGAGGGACTGGGGCACCTGATTTGGGTGAGAAAGCAACAGGAGTCAGATGGTTTGACATTCTACTTGTATGAAATTATGTAAACACAAAAATAGTCAGGTTCTGTCATCAGAATTCTAAAGCCAATGTGTCAAAGAGATGAAAATACGTTTTATTAAATAGATGGGTGTGTCATTTCAAGTAAATGGGGTTATTGCTGTGACCCCTTACTGACCCAAAGTTAGAAGATGGCTGTCTTTTTCCCATGATCCCAAGCAAATTATGAACGTAATATTTAGCAATGTATTAGCTATGTTTTGCTTTGCTGTGCTAAACCATCACATGACAGCAACTTAAGAAGGGAAAGAAAGCTTTGTCCTGGACCACAGATTAAGAAGGCACACAGTCCATCGTGGCATAGAATTGTGGCACAGAGGCTGGAACAAGAGACAGCTGGATACATTGCATTTGCAATTAGTAAACAGAGAGTAGAGAGGAAGTGACGTCAGCCTCCAGACCCACCCCCAGTTATCTACCTCCTCCAGAAGATCCTAAAAGCAGCATCACCATCTGCAGACCAAGTGTTAAAATTATATATATAGTTTATATATAATCATATCATCATATATATTATGATATATATAATACATATAAGCCAGCTGGGCATGGAGATATACACCTTTAATCTCAGTTTTTTGGAGACAGAGACAGATAGATCTCTGAATTTGAGGGCACCTTTGTCTACATAGCGTATCCTAAGAAACTCAAGGCTATAGAGTGAGAACTTATCTTACTCCCTTACCCCCACAAAGCCAAAACAACCAAACAAAAGAATACATATAAGCCTCTGGGGAGATATTTTACACTCAAACAATAAATGGCCTCCTTGGAATCCTAGAATGTTATGGAATGGGACATTATAGTTCATCACATTAGAACTTGGCCTGAGGTAAGGAACCCTAAATCAGAAAGATTCAGACATCGTGCCTGAAGGAAGAAGTAGACTCAGCGTGAATCTCTGGTGTTTTGCTCAGAACCAAATTTCAAAAATCTACCCTGAGCTCATGCTAAGACAAAAAGAGCATCTCAGTCTGTTGATGGGTCCTGAATCCCTTTAACACAGTAGGTTATCATTTAGTCCAGCGGTTCTCAGCATGTGGGTCGTGACCACTTTGAGGGTGGAACGACCCTTTCACAGAAGTCACCTAAGACCATGGAAAGCACAGACATTTACATTACAATTCATAACAGTAAAATTACAGTTATGAAGTGGCAATAAAAATAACTTTATGGTTGGGGTCACCTCAACATGAGGAACTGTAGTAAAGCGGGGAGTCACAGCATTAGGAAGGCTGAGAACCACTGACTTAGACACTTCTAGAGAATCAACTAGGGAAGGATACAATAGGTAGCAAAAAAATTTTTTATTTTATTTTTTTTAGTAAAAAGTAAATAAACCTTTAATAGAGAATGGCAACACCTAAAAGTTACCAAAAAAAAGGGATATTGGAAACCTGTTACCTGTTACTTTGTAACAACTTTTTACCCAAACCTTGCAGCTTAAAACAAACCTTTGCTTCTGGAACTCGAGTTCCCCACATGGCGTAGCAGGGCCTCTTGGTAGCAGGGCCTCTTGGTATAATGATCGTTTCTTGTCTGGTCTGTGGTCTTATCTGAAGGGTTGACTAGGAAACACTTGATTTGAAGATAGCTGGTATAGTTATCTGCAGAATTCCATTTCTTGTGGGCTCTAAGAGACAGCTAAGAAGTTTGTACTATGTCCTTCAGTCAATGAGGACGCTCAGAGCATTTCAGCAAGTTGAAAACAAAACTGAAGAATTTTAGATCAGTGTCATGACTTAGTTTTGAGGTGAGTTGGGAAGTAAAAAGGCAGCAGCCTCTTGGGTTGGTAGGTTTATAGTGCACCTACAGGTCAGCTTCTGGGCTTAGATGTCAAAGGTGCTTTACCCTATGGCCTTTGTCTTTAAGAGGCAGAATGACAGTGACATTTCAATGACTTCCAGTGACAAAGTCTGAATCAGAGTGAAGAGAGAAAGGTGAAAGGACACGAGCAGCATTGACACAGTGAGACCAACCATGAGGAACCAATGCAGAGCTGTCTGTGAGGAAGAAGAAAGGTGCAGAGAAGGATTCCTGCTGTCCAAACCAGTCTGGGGATGGATTCTCCATAGGACAGGTGCCATGTTTGGATCACTCCTGACTACTGCTAGGTGCTTTGCATATTTTGTTTCTAATGGTAGTTACAACACTTCAAAGGTGGCTCTATTATTTCTGTTCTACCAGTGACAATATAAAGTCGCTGCATTTAGGCCACTGGAAATGAATTACGAAGTTCCATGGACTGGAACCATAGTCATTGGCAGTGACTTTAGTGCTTGCTCTTCTTGCAGCCGGTGTACATTATCCAAGTCAAATCCTTCCCCCTTAAAGAAAAATGCCAAAGGTGGGATTCTGCAGAGCATCAACAGGCATTGAGGAGTGTTCTCCTGTCTTTCCTTGGTTGTCTCCCTGTAAGGTGCCTCCTCTATCCACTCCTATGTGTTAGAAGTCACCCACTTGCCTTCTGTCCACACTGTTCTTCTGAGGCAGTTGGTCAAATCCTTTGGAAAACACTGGGTACCGACTGAATTTATATAATAAAGTACAGGCTAAGCAAGAACTTCCATCCTTGGAGAATTTTCTTCCCAAATTGAGGACTTTATTCTCAGCAATTACAGTTACCAAATAATCACCCAGTCCCACTTTCAGACTGTCTTCTCTAGGAACACAGGCTTGGCTGCTGGACTGACACTTTGGCCTTGGCCAACTCAGACTGTAGTAGCAAAATACTATAGAACGGTTTAAACAATAGATAACTGTTTTCTCTCAGTTATAGAGATTGTAATTGGAGAACAGGGTCCCTTGTGGCAATTATGGCTTTTGGTGGCTCCTCTTTTGTGGTTTGCAGGTGGTCACCCATCATGCTATGTGCTCACAAGATCCCCCTTTTGAGACAGTGACTCACTGTGTAGTTCAGGCTGGCCTTAAATTTACTATTCTCCTACTTTGGCCTTCTGGATGCTGTAATTACAAGTACACACCATCATTCCCTGATCAATCTTAAGATTTCATTTAATGTTAATGGCTTCCTATGAAGCCACATCTCCAATCCAGCTACACTGGGAATTAGATCAGCAGCATATGGATTTCAAGAGGACACAAACATTCAGTCCACAACAACCCCCAGATGAAATCCATTTTTAAAACCAAATGGTATCAATATTTTATGTGATTAAAAGCACAACATATGTGCAACTTGAAAATGTTGGGTAAAACAAAAATAAGAAACCACCCATTGTCCTACAGAGATGGAACACAGCAAAACGAGAGGCAGGCTTGAGATCTAGGCATAGAGCATTGGGTTTCCTCTGGGCTTGTGTCCATACATAAACCACATTCACCTGCTGGTCTAAAAATGAAGGGGGAGCTGCAGGGCCACAAGCCCCACCCACAGAGCCTTTGCTTTGTGTATTCGGCTCATGGGAGAGTAGATATTCTATAAAAGTGATACATAACACAAGGGGGAACATAACCTAAATGATGGCAACTGGCCAACACACGGACCACGGTCCGCTGTCTTGTGGTATTTTCTCTGCATTACTCCTCAACATTTCCGTCATGCATGCCCCATCTCATATCATATTAATCCAGTTAAAAACATCACTACCCATTCAGTGTAACAAAGAGCAAGCACGGCACGGTAGAAAATCGCAACCACATCAGCCAGCAACAAAGCACTTCAGCCAAGTGCATGTGGGAGGAGGGACGGTAGGTAACGGGTCCTCTGCATCACCCAGCCCTGAACTTAGAGTCAACGTAAGGAGCTCTCCTAATACACAGGCCATGCTTTCGGCTTCTGAGAAGTTTGTATCAATCAAATTTTATACTACACCTCTCTTGCTAGTATAAAGAGACTTAATATTGATGTCTCAGGAGAGCCTCATTGCACAATTTTTTGTTGTTATTGTTTTTTAATATTCCTCAGAAATATATTGGAAAAAAAAACTGGTTTGGTTTGGTTTGGTTTGTTTCAAGATGTGGTTTCTCTATCTAGTGCAGGCTGCCCTGGAACTCACTCTGTAGACCAGGCTGCCCTGGAGATCCACCTGCCTCTGCCTCCCAAGTGCTGGGATTACAGGTGTGCACCACCACCACCCCAGTTCTATTTCCAGGATTTTATTAAAATAAGATACACTTGAAAAACTAAGTTTATTAGGATAATTGAAGAGGCTGCAAATGGCTTACCAGGTAAAAGTGCTTGTTACCAAACTGATGGCCTTAGTTTCTCCTCTGGGAACCACAGGATGGAGAAAACCAGTTCCTGCAGGTTGTCTCTGACTCCCACGAGTACACTGTGCACACACACACACACACACACACACACACACACACAGAGGCTAAGTAGCAAATGACTGTAACCAGATAAGAATGGCAGCCGTAGACGCTAGCTAGAGAGACATGCTTAGAAAACACTGAGCTCTCCAAATACTAAAAAAGTCAGATTTCTTGGGAATGATGCCTGGGAGACATTTTAAGGGACCCATCTACACGTATTTTTATACTGATGGATTATTCGGTGGGTGGTTTGTGAGAATTTAAAAAAGAATGTCTCGGTCATAAAGAATTGATACAATTCAGACTGAATGGAAAACAGATCAGGTTCACCCTGTTCATTTCTTTCCTGGATGGACTTAACGGCAGACAGCTGGGGTCACTAACGCTCCTACTTTAGCCAGCCACTGACAGGGTCGTCTGCCAATTACAGAGAAGGCAGAGCCAGGCTGCGTATTTACTTAGGCTTATCCTGACTGGCCAAAGGACTTTGAAAAGTTCTGCAGATACCTGAAGTAACAGCCCAGAGGAAGGTCACAGGTCTGTGCACGAGCCAGGCTGCCTAGTCTTGAGGCAAATGAAAACCTAGAAGGCATGTCACTGTAGTTTAAATGGAACAAGGAAGGCATGGCTACTTGTCCACTTTGAGTTATAGAAATGTCCCGCCGTGCCTCTCAGACCAGGCCCTTCCTACAAGGTTCCCACATCACTGCAGGTAATGAGATGCTCGTGCCGTATGGGTGTACAACCCCACCCCCCACCTCCATAGAGCATGTGGGGCCGGCCGGGAGGGAGCTGTGACAGGGAGGGAGAGGTCCGACACAGCCACACATTCTCCCGACATCTCAATAGCTCTCCAGACGGCCCCACTGTTCAGGGAAGTTCAGGGCTTGTTCTTCCCAGGACAGCTGAAGATAACTTTTTATGGAAATAAAGGGGATAGAAATGTAAAGCCTGGAGCTAAAGAGATGGACCAACGGTCTTAAGTACTGGCTGTTCCTCTAGAGGACCTGCATTGGGTTCCCAGTGCCCACATGGCAGCTCACAACGGTCTGTAATTCCAGTCCCAGGGATATGACGCCCTCTTGTGGCCTCTGCAGGCACTGCATGCCCATGGTGCATAGACATATATGTAGTCAAAACACCTATACGGGTAATTTGTTTTTAATATAGGGAAAAATGTTTTAAAAGAAACATACAACCTTTCTAACGAATGGAGCCTCAAGGGCTAAATAACCAGTTGCATGCAGCGATAATTTATCAGAAAAGACCTATGGCTTTCATTCACCTGAACTTTGACATTTGTTTGTGGTGTCTGTCTTCTGAAAAACAATGTACATCTGACCCTGCTACTGGCTGACAGGGTTCAGGTCACATAGTGTGATTAATTTAGTATTTACTAGATAGTGCCTGAAATAGAACTGTGTTCCACCTACAGGTTGCTATTTGAGAGTGACTTTTTTTTCCCTCCCAGAGGAGCAATAAGAATAGAGAAAGGCCCTGTCCCTAGAGGCGTTGCAGGTGTTACTGCTGTGTCACTGTTGAGTCAGAGGTGACACAGAGAGGCTATGTCTACACTCAATGTTCTGACCTTTGAACATCTGAATGATTAGTAGCCTAACATCCCTTGAAAAAAAAGTGAGCCCCAGACAACCACAGCAGTCTGATGCCATGCTAATGGGCTCCCTATTCAGAGAGCAATCCAGAGACTAGAAGAACCCTGTCTGGGACTACAGGCCATGGGTGGGAGTGAGTCTGAGACAGACAACCCTTGTAAGGGGCCACTCAGGCAGGCTGGGTGAAGACCTAGCCAGAGATGTCCACCAGACCCCATGGGGTCTGGACAGGAAACTGGGCTAAGATGACTACCAGTCTGGCAGGCATGGGGTGGGGCAGACCATGCCCAAGATGACCCCTACCCAATGCCATAATGCACAAGCAGGGCATAGTATCCCGGAGACCACTCCTGACATGGCTCCATACAGAGATCCCAGGCACCACTAAGAGGAACAAGTGAGTGGTCCAGAAATAGAAGGGAAAGAGAAACAGAAGGATGTGGGCACAGTGAAGACAGGCAGAACTGGAGACTGAAGGGTACAGCCTGATGTGCGTAGCCAGGGATGCCACCTATGTCCGTGGTAAGATCCTGGCCTGTGCTGCCACTGGGGGCCACATTTGAATCCGTAACCCTGCAGCATCATGGGTCTGTTATCACCAAAGGCCAAGTGGATGTTCCTGATCTGGGCTGTGCAGAACTGGACCCATCCCTCACCTGGGCATTGTGGGATGGTGGACTCTGAGAGACTTGAGAACTGGAGAGCAGACCCCACCCCTCACTGACTGCAGTACTTAGGAGAGCAGATCACACACGTTACGGGAGTTGTTGGTGAGCTGGCCTCGAGGATACAAGTGTGGGAGAACTGTCCCTACCACTCATCTCCCTTATGGTGGCATGGACAAGGGAAAGATACCCTCCTCCCCCTTCACCACCGGTGGCCAGCAGGAGACCTGGCCCTGGAATCAGGAGAGCAGGAGAACCAGCCCTGCCTGCCTCTTGTCTGCTGGACCGTGGTGCAGATAAGGCAGAGACATCTTCCTCTCCTCCCTCATCCCTTGATATCTATAGCAGGCAGGAGAGCTTGCCCTGGGATCATGAGAGTAGAACTGGCCATATCCTTCACCAGCTGTAACACTGGAGAGAATGGGTCCTGCACCTTACCCAGGCAGCAGGGTAGAGATGGCCCTGGTTGTGGGGGTTGCTGGTGACCTGGCCCAGAGAGTGTGGGAGCAAGGGAGCCATTGGGCTGACCAGCTCAGAAACGTCTCAGGCTCAGATCCAGGGCTTTGTATTGTCTCACCCCAACATCTACCCTATTGCTAAGTTGCTGGAGTGCATGAAGGGGCCAGTCCTGTAGATCCCAAACTATAGGATCTCCATGACACAGGGCAGCAACAGGATATCTGAGAGGAGTCCCATGAGGATCCAGTACTGAGAGAAGTGAGAGGCCTTCTGCCAGACCAAACGCAGTGAACATTGCAATGGACATTTGCAACCAAAGAAGTGCAGACAAAGGGTACACTGTGGGACAGACACACTGCGACTATTACAGCTTCCACAATGAGATTTTGTTCCCTCTGTTGAAGGGGGAGCTGCAAGAATGGACGGCAGGTACGGGGGGGAATGAGTGGGATTGGAGTTCATGATATGCAATTAACAAAGAACGAATTTATTTACATTTCAGATGTTATCCCCTTCCCCCATTTCTCCCCCCCCCTGGAACCCCCTTCCCCATCCCCCCCTCCTGCTTCTATGAGGATGTGCCCCCACCTACCTCCCTACTCCCACCTCACCACCCTCGAATTACCCCACACTCGGCGTCCAGCCTTCACGAGACCAAGGATCTCCTCTCCCACCTATACCTGACAGGGCCACCCTCCCCTACATATACAGCTGGAGCCATGATGGCTCAGCTCAGTGGTTAAGAGCACAGATTGCTCTTCCAGAGGTCCTGAGTTCAATTCCCAGCAGCTACATGCTGGCTCACAATCATCTGTAATACCCTCTTCTAGTGTGTTTGAAGACAGCTATAATGTACTTGCATAAATAAATAAATAATAAAATAAATATTTTTACAAAAAATAAAAACAATAGAGAAAGGTGTACAAACTACGAACCAGAGAGGTTTTTTGTGACACATATTAGCATCTTCCCATCGTTTTAAGAAGCACTTGTTACCATCAGCTTAGAAAGAGGCAGGTTTATGGTGTTGCTCACAGATTTAGAGGTTTCGCTGTGTGCTTGGTTGGACTCATTGCTTTGTGTCTGTGGTGACCCATGATGGAAGCACATGGCAAATTAAAACCACATGCCTCCAGGCCAGAAGTAAAGGAGAGAATGAGTAAAAAACTTGAAGGAGAGCCCAGAGTCTGAAAGATCCCCAATAGCCGAGAGACATTCCAGTAGGCCCAGCTTCCTACGTAAGAGCTTGTCACCTCTCAGTCACTCTATCCTAAGGGGATACCTAAGATCCAAACTGTAACAGCGGGAGCTGGATTTGCTTCCATCCAATAACATATCTCTGGCATGTAGACTAACATTTTATAATTTTTCTATTGTCTCAAGACTTAAAGAGCAAAAGAGCAAAAAAGTAGATATTGCATTTTCATTGAAATTCATCCATCCATCCATCCATCCATCCATCCATCCATCCATCCAACCAACAAATAATTACATATGCCAGGTTCTGTTGCACATTCTAGAGATTAAAAAAAAATTGAACAAACAGACAAAACCTCCCCTGACCTCAGACTTCTCATATTCTGCATCAAAATAATGAAACCAGATGCCAGAGAGATGGCCCAGTGGTTAAGGGAGCCTATTGCTCTTGTAAAGAACCCAACTTCAATTGCCAGTGACTGTGTTGTGTGACTCACAACCATCTATCACAGGAACTTCAGGATTCCCCAAGACCTCTTCTAGTGGGTACCTGCAATGCTCCCTGTCATAAATGAACACACACATAATCTTAAAAGTAAAATGGAAGGCGGGGGGTGTCAGAGGTTCAGAGCACTGTCACTCCTGCAGAGGACCTACGTTCAGTTTTAGCACGGACATGGTGGCTCACAACCACCTGTAACTACAGTTCCAGGGATCCGCTGTGTCCTTCTGACATCTGTAGGACCAGACAGGCACGTGATGCATTATACGTGAAGGCAAAATACTCATATACATAAAATAAATATGAAAAATTTTCATTTAAATAAGTTTTAAAGTTTCTTTAAAATAATATTAATAATAATAAAGAAAAGCAAGCATCAGGCACCATTGCAAAGTATTATTTTCATAAATGCTCAGGAGAACCTACAGCAGCATTCTGCCTCAGCTACGATACTGCTCTAGAATGTGTGCTGTTTTGAATGATCCCCCTTGACAGCTCTAGCTTGGCCCTTCAAATATATAGGAGAGAATACAAGTCCTTAAAGGGTGCTACCCACCCAAGAGATCCTGTTGGAAGTCCAAGGGACGGGCAGCCAACCCTGCGGTCTAAACCTGTCGGAACCACATAGGTGCGCACACCTCTGCTCCCTAGACCTTTCTCTTGACATTAGAAATTTTCCACAATAAAATATCTTAGCACTAAGAAGCCAACAATTCCTCACACACATCGAGTTACCCCATCTTGGAAGGTGTAAGCAGCTGAAACACAGATGAAAAGCCCTCTCTCAGAAATACCATTAAGATAACTTCTGCCTTAATTAAGAAGTTAGAACAGATGACCATCAGTTCCTCTGGATACTGGATTCTATGTTCTGGTGGGAGATCTGAAAACTTAATTGGAACAAGCATGCATGCACTTGGGTTAGTTCCAGGGCCGGGACATATGGAGTGTGGTCTAGCTGCTCGCTAATGCTAACCACATGTTAGGAAGCTGAGCGCTGATTCGAAGTTTTGTCTAAACACTTAACGATGGCTTTCATAATTATTTCACCAGATCTACGCTTGATCCTTTCTTCTTTGGTGCTTCTACCACAGAAAGCTCACTTAAGCTTAAAATAGGTATTTATGGACACTGTGTTTTACAGATATTAGGTATACTTCCTTAATCTTAGCCTCGTGAAAAGCACCTTTGAAATACAGTCTGTTTTCCCAGAAAGCACTGTGTATAACCTTGTCCATCATTGGCAGCCGACTTAGGCAGGATGCCCTAATTACACCTCTGCTATCTGTTATCAGATAACACCTCTCATCAGCCAAGCCTGTGAACTTCTCGTGACTCACTTAAAACGCTATGCAGCATCCGGGGACACATTTGACATCCAGAGGTAAGGCTGCTCCATTACAGGTGAGAAGTCACGGTTCTAAGTGGATGATTCTTGCCACGGTCCATAATGGCTGGACAGTTACCTTGGGAGTAGCAAACCAGAAACACCAGACGGTCATTACGGTGTGGATAGACTGACTAATGAGAAGAAACCCCACCTAAACCATGAAACAAAGTAACTTGAGCCAGGGATGCCAGCCTGTTGAGGAAAATCCAAAAGTGCAGCGGTTAGTCCCTGAGTAGATTTACCCTCTGATCCCCAAGGACATGATGGGCAAGATAGGACAGGGCAGAAGGGGCAGGGACTTTAGAGAAAGCACCTAATGTTAGCATTTTGTCTAAGCTCTGCCCCACAGTTACCTGGCAACGGCCAGGTATGCTCCTCCTGACTTACTATAAAAGGGGCTGCTTGCCCCCCCCCTTTCTCTCTTGCTCTTGCTTTGACTTCCTGCTACT
>NW_021604631.1:6157856-6159068 GCF_004785775.1 Grammomys surdaster
CCCCCCCCCACTCTCTCTGTGTCTGTCTCTCTCTGCCTCTACTACCCTCTTAACTCCCCTCCCCATGCCCTGAATAAACTCTATTCTATACTATAACATCCTGTGGCTGGTCCCTCAGGGGGAAGGGATGCTTCCACATGGGCCTGCCAAGGCACCCCCTTCCCCACACCTAACTACACATACACAAAATATATTCTCTCTCTCTCTCGTTATCTTTTTATAAACACATCACCTAAACTTTCACAAGAAAAATTCTGAGGACAGGTGTGGTGGTACACGCCTTTCATCTCAGCACTTTGGGAGGCGGGGTAGGTAGATCTCTGAAAGCTTGAAGGTAACTGGTCCATACACTAAGTTCTAGGCCACAACAAGGCCCTGCTTTAAAACAACAAACAAACAAACAAACAACAAACAAGTGGGTCATGAAGCTGAGGCTGAAGCTTGGTTGGCAAAATGTTTGCTTGGCATGAGCAAAGCCTTGGAATTGATCACCAACACCACACGAAGACTGGTATGATAGTATACATCTGTAGATCCGTATTCTAGATATTGTTCACATGGGAATACAAGGCCTGCCTAGAACACCTGAGACTCTGTCTCAAAAAAATTAAAAATTAAAAAAAAATGAAGATGTAAGTACGGTATATCATTTGACCTACTAAGGAAATTAAGGCCAGAAGGTCACAAGTTCAAGGCCTGCCTGGGGTAGAGTGAGTTGAAGACCAGTCTGGACTCTTAGTGAAATTGCTTCTCAAAATAAAAAGTTAAGGGGCTGGAGAGATGGTTCAGCAGTTAAAAGTATATTTTGCTCTTCTAGAAGACCTGGGTTCAATTCCCATCACCCATGTCAGGTAACTCACATCTGTCTGTAACTTCAGTCCCAGGGCATCCAGCGCCCTCTTCTGGCCTCTGTGGGCACTGCAGGCATGTGGTAATATAGGATACACACACACACACACACAGACACACACACACACACTCAGGCAAGCACTTATACACATAAATAAATGACTAAATCTCTAAAAAAAACTGTAGGTAAATAAGTAAATAAATAATAAACAAATGAAAATGGCGATTGGCTGTGGATATAATTCAATAGGATAGAGTTTTACTGCCTAGCTAAATAATTAATAATGAGTGGTGCTCATTTGTGCATAGCAGCCCCAGCTGAGTGGTGGGTAGGAGAGTGAGGTTAAGTATATGTAGCTGAGT
>NW_021604631.1:6159078-6178513 GCF_004785775.1 Grammomys surdaster
TGTAGCTGAGTGGTGGGTAGGAGAGTGAGGTTAAGTATATGTAGCTGGCAATTTAAGCAACTGACTGACTTTTCTCCTAGCAACTTTTAGATGCTTTATGCTAAATCATGGCTGGTAGCAGATTGGGGACAGAATGACTGCAGGTCAGCCACAGCTGACTCAGAATCATCACTGCCCATAAAACCACAGGCTAGTCAACAGCAGCGTTTATGCTGTTCCCAGCTGTTGACAAACCTTCTCATCCACACTCTCCCAGAGTGGGCAGAAGGTGGAGGAAGATAAGATGGCCTCCTCAGCTATTAAAGCAAAGCAGATGACTCTTCAGTCCTGGAACCGTCAAGCATTAGGGTCTGGTGGGACCTCATTCAGGAGCCATGCATACTTTTCACATCGACAGGGAATCGATATAATTCGTCAACATTTCAGAGTCATCGAGTCAAGCGATTTACTCTCTGATGGTACGCTGGTGGCTGTAGGACCCGTGCAAAGAACTAACTGTATCAATGACAAACGCAGATGTTACAGTTGTAGAAGAATAATAACCCAGATATTAGACTCCTTAAAAAGTCCTTACGATGGCAATGCCTGTAAGGAAACCAAAAGGAGGATGGTGGGGACTGGTGAGGTGGCTCAGAGGTCAAAGGTGAGCCTGGAAAACTTGACGACCCAAGTTTGATCCTCAAAAACCACACAAAGGTGCAAGGAAAGAACTGATACCACAAAGTTGTCCTATGACTTTCACATGTGATGTGCACTGTGGCACATGTGTACCATGGCCCCGTCATGCACACACTAACATACATGCACACACACACTGTGTAAATGTATACAAAACAATGAACACATAACATCTTGTAAAAGAATAATGCTAGTTTAAAATGGCATTGAGAGAGACAGGCTTCCCATCCTGGGGTTATTTAAATTTTCTGATGCTATTGGAAGATACTTTTCCTTTTGTTTGGAAAAGGCAATGTGTACTTCCAATAGTAAATTAAATATATCCTGTAAGCCTACCCCTAAGTTTGTCTTTTATCCATTTGAGTGAGAAGAGCCCTTGTTTTTGTTTGTTTTGTTTGTTACATGCTTTTATTTATTATTTATTTAGTGTATATGAATACACTGTCAGTCTCTTCAAACACACCAGAAGAGAGCTTCAGATCCCATTATAGATGGTTATGAGCCACCATGTGGTTGCTGGGAATTGAACTCAGGACCTCTGGAAGAATAGTCATTGCTCTTAACCACTGAGCCATCTCTCTGTTGCACTTTTTAAAACAGCAAAATTATCACGTATAGTGGTGCATGCCTATAGTCCCAGCATAGGAAAGACAGAGACTAGTCAGGACTACCTACATCTCAAAAAAAAGCCTGCCAAATCATTAGAAGGAAAAATGATGGAGGGGAGTTAATAAAATGAGCTAATTAGATTCATTCATCAATGCCAATTTGACAGCTATCAATTAATCATTAGATTCTGGCCTGAGATGGGCTATGCATGCATAGGGGTTAAAGCCCACATGCATAGGGGCTAAAGCTCCTAGGCTTTGGGGCCCCCATTTCTCTCCACAGGAAGGCATCCCTCCCCTGGAAGGTATATATCTTATTGTGTAACTCTGTTCTAAGGCTGAGTTAGTGATGTCCTGCCCTCACCTTCTCTTCCGTAAGCTCCTTGTTAAAGCCTTCAGTCATATCCTGCTGTTGCTGCTCATCCAGGAAGCTTCCTTCCCACGACCTCAGGAGGGGTGTGCTGTGGGAGGGGCAATCCAGAATCTTTCAAATTCCATCATTTCTGTGTCCACAGGTGTTACTGCTGTTACACCACAGATGTGGTGGCCAGTGTGGCCTTTGGCACCCAGGTGGACTCCCAGAATGCTCCGGAAGATCCCTTTGTGCAACACTACCGACGTGTTTTTGCCTTCTGTATCCCCAGGCCTCTCCTGGCTTTAATCTGTAAGTGCAGCCCCTACCCAAGGTAGTGAGGGCAGGTCACCACCCATAGGACACCTTGCAGGGTTGAGTCTCTTCCACCAGGAGAGTTCCCTCAGGGATCTCAGAGTTGTCTGTCCTGCAGAAACTTTGTCTCCCTGGAGCCACTAGAATTCTCTTGTCACAATCTGAGCTGACTTATCACCAACGCAGGTAATCCTGATGCATAGGAAGGGAAATTCAAGAGTAGAACCCAACGACTCTCATTTCCCAGGGTTAGTTTTGTTTGTTTGTTGGTTGGTTGGTTGGTTGGTTGGTTGGTTTTTGTCCCATCACTCGAAACCCTCTTCTGAGGACTTCTCCACCAGAATCCAACAACTCCTAAACAAGAAATCACCCAATGGGTCACTCGAAGGAGGCTTCACGTTAACAAGACTTGAATTGATTTTACAAGGGAGCCTTCTGGCCAGTTCTGGTATTGTCTTGCTTTTATGGAAACAGTGTGTTGCTGTTGCTGTACTGTTGAGCTCTTCCCTGCCTCTCTGCTATATTGGCATCATCTAGTCACCTCTTGTCCAGCTTCCTCCTCTTCTTCCTCTTCCTCCTCTTCCTCCTCCTCTTCCTCCTCCTCTTCCTTCTCCTTCTCCTCTTCCTCTTCTTTCTCCTCTTCTTCCTCCTCTTCTCTTCCTCTTCCTCCCCTCCTCCTTCTCTTCCTCCTACTCTTCCTCCTACTCTTTCTCCACCTCTTCTTCCTCTCTTCCTCCTTCCCCTCTTCTTCCTCCCAGCTCTTCCCCTTCATCTTTCCTCTTTTGCTCCCCTTCCTCCTCTCCTCTTCCTTTTTTAAGATGGGATCTTGTTTATACAACCTTGCCTGATGTCCGATTAACAACCCTCTTGCCTCACCCTCCTGAGTGTTGGAATCATGGACCATTTGCTAGCTTTTCTTCTCATCTCTGAGCCAGTTCCATCAGGAAGTCCTGTCACCTTTATCCTCAGCACACTGAAACCTGTAGGTGTTTGTGTGGAGTCACACAGCCTCTGTGTGTCCAGGAGGTCTGCTGGGGCTAAGGCTGCCTCTCCTATGAACTTTAATCATAGGCAGGCAGAAAGTTCCATTAACAAGGCCCCTGCTCACTGTACTTTTAAACAGGGGTGTATGAGCTCTGGGATCTTGTCTCCAGCCTGACTCAACACAAAAGGTTATGTGCAACTAGGCAGGCTGAGAGTCTGAGCAGAGTCACATGCCCCTGTGGCAAAGCTTCATCCCTGGGTCCAGAACATCTCTTCGCAAAATATTAAATGTCTGGATCCAGGGAACCTTCTCCTAAGAACCCAGGTTGCAGGTTGCACGGCAGGGGAATATCCGCAGTGGATGATGCCAGTGTCTTTGTCAACAGCTGCAACAGCATGTCTTAGGGACAATTCAGATGGCTGCTGTGGGGACGTTTATCCAGAGAAAGACAAATACAAATAACCAGAAAATCAATATAAAGTAGATGGTCTTCTATGTCCCTGTGAAGGCTTGGCACACAGCCCATTCTGTTCTGATGAACTGCAAAAACACACACACACACACACACACACCCCTCTAAGATTGGAGATAGGAATTTCTAAGTGTAAAAATTGGGTTTGCAAGGCCAGGTACACATGAGGACTCACTTTATTGCACAGGCGTTCAGTGATTGCTTACGATGTACAGGACTGGAATAGAAAGCTAGAGTCCTATCAAGCCCTGCTCCGAGAAACGCTGAGTCCACGGGGAAGACAGGCCTCCCAAGTGACTCTGACTCAGGGCTGGTGCTCGTTTCCCAGTCACAGGAGTCTAATAGCCCTGCTTCATTACCACTCTCCCTTCAATGCTACTTTTGTTTTTCTCTTTCAAGTATCATTTCCATCCATAATGGTCCCATTGGCCCGGATTCTGCCCAATAAGAACCGAGATGAACTGAATGGCTTTTTTAACACACTCATTAGGAATGTGATTGCCTTACGGGACCAGCAAGCAGCAGAAGAGGTAACTATTTTTATAGGACACAGCCTGGAAACAGAATGGAACCTAATTTGGCATCACTCTCTCATTTCTTTCTCCATCCCCCACAACTCCTCACATCACACGGGTCTATCCTTTACTAGTCTTTCCTTCTGAGCTTTTTCCGGAGTCAGTAGAAAGTATTAGGAAGGAGGGATGGGAAGGATAGGAGTCTCCACCAATGTGCCTATCGCCGATGTGAGTTATTGAACGAATGCCAACCTCTGAACTGTCTCACATTACCTAGCTGTTACCCCCAAGCACAAGTTGCAGTAGCCCAACCCCCACCCCCAAATTTTCTAAGTCAGCACCTCATGCAATTTTCATGAGCATAGTCTTTCTGCTGAAAAACAGCAAGATGGGGCTTCATAGCATGAATAGCATAAATATTAGCAAGAAGTTTAGGCAACTGTCAATCAATCCCATATTCCCTTTCAGCACAGAGACTCTTGCTAGAAAATTTGTGATTGAGGCTCCCTGCTCTCTTTAGCAGGCTTTTGTGTTTCCCTTTTCCCTTACAGACTCACACCCTGCTTGGCACACAGTAGGGATAAGTAAATATTGGTTAAACTTGACTCTGAGTAGTATGCAATTTTCAGTGTGAGAAATAATCTTTCCACATCAGAGATACTCCTTGCCCACATTAAAGTTGTCCATTACGGGTCTTGTTGCACTGAAGACAGTCACTAAAATGAAGAAAAAAAAAAAAAGGACTAAAAGGGCTTTCCCTTAACTGCCTTGAGCAAGATGGAGCTTTAAAAGGGTTTTCTCAAAGACTGTGGCTCAGAGGGACTCGTGAGGCCTGATGGTTAAGGCACTGGCCTAGAATGAAATCCAAGTCAATTAGTAGCTTGATGCATTTAGCAGCCTTGGGCAGCAACCTGTCCTACTCAGCTGCAAACCCTGGAGACTCTGTAGCAACTGTATCTGGATAGGGAAGGTGTAGGGACATACATACAAGCACCCAACCCCTTGGCCTATACCACCATCAGCTCCACTTGAATGGCCTTAGAGGTGGGGGAAAATGGGCCAACTGGTATACCTGGCCCCACTTTAAAGTCAGAAAGGTCAGGACAATTTCATTCAAGCATATGTTTCTAAGGTTGAGAGGATAAGCCCAAAGGACAAGAGATAAAGAACCATTGTCAAACTTCACCATTTGCTGCAAAGGGCTGCCTTGTGAGAGTGCTCTCTCTCTCTCTCTCTCTCTCTCTCTCTCTCTCTCTCTCTCTCTCTCACACACACACACACACACACACACACACACACACACACACACACGGGCCCTAGCCTGAAACCCACTGGCTGTAAAACCAGGCTAAAAATTAAAAAAAAAAAAAACAACAAACCCTGTTGCTCTGAGTGACTGAGAGGTGAGAGGTTATTAAAAAGCCAATTACTGGGATTGCCTCAAGCTTTTCCTTCTATAAACTTTACAGCTATTTGTTTCAAACAATGAGTTGATCTGAGAAAAACTTCCCAACCACAAATCCAGAGCTGCCCATGTCAAGACAGAGCTATACAGTTACTAAGAAAACTCACTTAGAACCCTTCTGAACTCTGTATACATTCCATCAAACAGATGTGTGTTTGCACAGTGAAAATGCCGCACAGATGTTAAAAGGTAAATATTTTTCTAAGCTTGAGCCGATGGGTGGATTAGACACCTACATCTATCAGGGCATGTATTTTTCTTGGATATGACCATCAACCAGTCCTGTTTCCATCCTAAATGGGCCTTCATGATGCTCTGTGAACGGAAGAATCTCGTCTGCACTAATGTTGTTCTATGGCTCATGAACCCTAGAGAGAGGCCCTTTCCCCTGGCCTCATTAGCTGGCAGTTAAGACAACAACATTTCTGCAAGCCTTCTCAGCCCTTTTAGCAGTCTGGCTGAGCTGGGATAAGAGGAAAGAATGCCAGCCACCATGCCGCTTCTGGAAAAATATGTGGTATAGATATGACTGTGAGCTGTCTGTCATTACCCCTATTCACCCAGGAAAAGCTACAGCCAAGCCTCAGGGACTAAGCCATGACATGCAGCCTAAGAGTGTGCTTTGCTTCTCCAATCATATCCAGGGAGCCTCAGATGTTCAATTTCCCTGGACCACTGTGACAGGTCAGCAATAGCCACCCAGATGCTGACCAATAGCAGTTAAGAAGCCATTTGGACAGCTAAGTGGGCAGGCTCAGGGCATAGTGAGGAAGCCCAGGTTTCCTATATTGGCAACAGGCTGGTGGGAAATGGAGACCTTGCTTCCTCAGCCTCAATGAATGTAAGCCCTTACTGGTAAGCCCTACCCTCGATGTCCCAGAAGACACTTTTGATGGTCACTAAGCTGTTCACTGACAAAGGCCTCCTGCTCCAAATGACAGTTGAACAGTTGAAACCAAACCCAATGTACCCATCCCCGAGGGTACCTATTGTTTTACATTCTGATTTGTAGAAGATTCTATTGCTTGTTTAATATGCACTTAGCAAGGAGGGGGAGGGTCACACCCTGGGGTTGCTTTTCATCTCATGGAGCAGAAAAAGTATCCACATACAAAATGCCAACAAACTTAAAAGATGGAATTACATGCGGATGTGAGGGGCCAAGATTATTCATGAGACAGAAATTCAGGAGCTAATGTTCTGAGAAAACACCACAACTAGGAAAATACTTTGAAATTATAATATTTTCCTGTTGGAGGTTCTGATACTCCCCTCGTGCTGTTTTAATCCCATAAACTTCAAGAAAGAGCAGCATCCTGGTTGTCATTCATCACATTAAAGGGCATTTCAAAGAAAGGATGTGCATGGAATACACTTTTTGAACACCAAAGCCTCTGTAAACACTCCTATAGTTAGAATTAGTGGCAGTCAAAAATGTAAAGGATATGCAAATTACTGATAAGGAAGGTAGAGAAAATGATAAGGGAGCTTTAAGTACTCAAAGGAGATCAGGGACTACTGGAGAGTAAAAAAGGGACTCCATCGGAAGCAGCCTGCTAAGTCTGGGGGCTTTGAAGACAAGCTTCACCCGAGTGAGCTCCCCCATATTCCAAACCCCCATTCCATCCTGTTGACTGTCGGCTGTGTGAGAAAACTTATAGCCATCCACTATGTCCTTGCAGAGTGAACAGTAGAATAAACAGTAGAATAAATATGCTCTGATTGAAGTCTATCAGGTGTTTTCTCATTGGAAATTCAGCCAATAGAACAAAACGCATAGAAAGCATTAATCAGAACTAAAAGACCTTGGTTTTCCCACCTCCTCTGGCTCTAGGGATCTGCTGAGTATAGGTTGACAAATGTTTACTACACATGAACGGATACACAGTTCTCTAGCTGATATACTTCCTGTTTTAAGGATGAGATCCCACTGTGTCTACAGCTCTAAAACATGCTTTATTTTAAGCACAGTATTTCGGGGGAGTGGGGAGAGAATCAGCCTATGGAATGACCTCATCCAGAACACATGAAGGGAACATGGTACATAAACAAGAAAGAATATTATTTGGCCCTATAAAAGAATGGAGTCTGTTGGTTTTCAGCTACATAGTTAAGACAATAAAGGATAATATGTTAAGTGAAATAAGCAAGGAAGAGAAAAACAAACACAACATGCTTGTTGGGTATGCTGAAACTGAAAATCTAATCTCAAAAACAGAGAAAGGTGGTCTCTGGAGGCTGGGGAGGGTGGAGGAAAGGGAAGAGAAAAGGGGGGTGGTTGGGTACCCAAGCCTTTATGGGTAAGAGAACTAAGTCTGTTGTTCTCCAACTCAGCAGGGTGATTATATTCACAGGTAGGTGTGACTATTCTGTAAATAACCGCAAAAGAAGAGTTTGAGGATTCCAGACACACACAATATACACGTGATAGAGATGGAAAGACTCCGCCCTCACCATTACATCCTGCATGTATTAAGTAATCCCACTGTTGCTCCCTAAGTCTGCATAATGGCAAAGAAGGGAACAGCCTCATTTCTTCACTGGGACATTAGTCGGCCCCTCACTGCTGTCATTCAGGTGGGCACCGGCTCTCACCATCTCAGATAACACAGTGACCGGGACCTGTTCCTACTTAGCCGTTCAGAAGCCACCCAGGAGCTTCTCCCCCTACCCTGTACCCTAGCTCATCCTGTGGCTCTAATATGCCTTTTTCTCTCATCCTCAGAGACGGAGAGACTTCCTGCAGATGGTGCTGGATGCCCAGCGTTCCATGAGTTCTGTGGGTGTGGAAGGCTTTGACATGGTCGCAGAAGCCCTGTCCTCTGCTGAGTGCACAGGAGACCCACCCCAAAGGTGCCATGCTACGTCTACATCCAAGCCTTTAACCATGGATGAAATTGTGGGCCAGGCCTTCCTCTTCCTCATTGCTGGCCACGAGATCATCACAAACACGCTCTCCTTCACCACATACCTGCTGGCCACCCACCCTGACTGCCAGGAGAGGCTTCTGAAAGAGGTGGACCTCTTCATGGAGAAGCACGTGAGTACAGTAGGGTCTAGGTGTCCACAGGCATCCACATTGCAGTAAATTTGGTAGAGCTTCCGATTAATAACTTGCCAAAATCACGTTCTAAGTTTGTAAGATAAAATAAGGCCACACCCATCTTCTCTAGTTCTCTGGGCTAGCAGGTAAAACAGGGTGTTCAGAATGACAGGAAAATAAAGAGCTTGTGAGACTGGCTCTGGGTACCTGCAGAGGCCCAGGAAGGAATTGGGGGTCAAAGGGCAGCCATAGAGAAGGGGTCTGGCTATCACATGATCTGACTGTGGGGCAGCCTCCCTGAGGAAGACAGGAGAGGGGAGTCAGCAAAGGGAACTGAATCTGAAGGCAGAAGTGAGCACAGGAAACCCAATGAGGCAGGAAGAGATCAGAGGAGGAGGCCCAATCACATGAAAAAGATGGTAGAATGAACGGGCCAGAGAGCCCAAGCACAGATGCATTCTGGGTATTCCTTGGAGGCGAAGCCCCTCTGTAGTAGATTGCAGCAGCCGCCTGCCTTGAGCTGGGCTGTTCTCCACCTCGTGGTTTTCTCTGGAGGCTACACTCCCCTGAATCACTTTAAATAAGAAAAATCCCCACAGTGGGATCTTGTCCATTATTACATTCTGATATCATTACACAGATATAGTCACAGCTTTGGAATGTGCCCTATTTTGCTATTGGAAGCATTAGGGTTAAATATATACATAACCAGAATTTTCTACTTCCTAGAAAACTCTACCTTTCATCCTACTGGGAAAGTAGAGGCAAAGTTAGTCTTCTTCTCCAAGTCACTTTATAAATATTTGAAACCTGAAGGACTGCGACAAGTTGCTCCAACATGAGCCTCTATGGTCACCTTCCAGTTCTTTGATGACAGCTGCCAAGCCGGGCATCCCCAGTCCCCCACTTATACAGATTGATCTTTTGAGCCTGGGCGCAAGAGTTTGTATTTCACCTTATTACTCTTCCACGAAGTCAAAATAATTTTGACTCTTGATTCTGCCATCTGTCATATTAGCATTTCCTCCAGCTAGTGTCATCTGAGACTTGCTAACCATGCCTTCCATCTCATCCAAGTCTCATTGATTAAAATGTTCAACAGGACAGGGTTTCCTCCGGACCGACATCGATCCACTAATCAATATTCTTCAAGCATGGAATTCCAACCAGCCATGAATCCAGATCACCCTACCACCTGTCTCAGACTGCTTTATTGGTAGTTATTTAATATTTGGTTCCAGTTGAGGAGCAGAGGAGAAAGGAAGGTCAGAGATGATGGGCTATAGCCTAGTGTGTCTTTTAGAACATATTTAGCACCCGGTAACTAAACCCTGAGTCAAACTGATTTTAGCAAAACAAGCATTTGTATGGGTACAAAATCTTGCTCAGTTTGAGAGTGAATGAGACGTCAGGAAAATATTTAGTGGGGCCTCAAAGATACCTCGTGCCTTAGTTTCTCTGACCTTAGTTTTTGGCTGTTCCCTCCTCTTGACTCCATGCTTAACCATCCTGTCCTTGGGAAACCATAGAAAGTCTGACGAGGGAGTCTGGTTCCACAAGCTTCTGCACTGTTTACCACCAAAGAGGATGTGTGACTAAAAGTCACAGAGGTCACTGACCAGAATCCCATGTCCATCCATGGGCCAATTGTTGTTGTCAGGGCATGGGAACAGCAATATGCCTAAGCAAATTGACTCCAGCCCCAAGATCAGGTGTGCTGAAGTCCCAAGGCTGAGAACTGGGGAAGATGCCTTCCTGAGGAAGGCTGAGGGAAAACTAGCTCTTAGTCTCAAGCCAAAGGGCAAGTCAAATGAAGAGGGGGCTGTAGATGCAACTGAGGGGCACCTTGCGATGTGCTACACTGGACAGAGGCTCAGGGGAGGTGCAAATGCTCTGAGAGGTGGGGTCACTATCTTCACTCTGAGGGGGTTAACGGCCAATAGTCTATTAAGCAATATTCCTTCCAAAAGAACCCCTCCGTGGCCATATAAGATATGTACGATCGGTTCTAGGCTACTGTGATATCCAAAAAGCAACAAAGCTCTGGGAGCCTGTCAGGTTCACCAACTACAACCTGGACTATCTGGGTATGAAGGTGTGGGCATAGAAATGTTCCCATACACAATCTGATGCTATGTCCTCACTTCCTCCATGGCCTGAACTAGACCTGACCTCAAGGAAGGTAATGCCAACTCACCAAACCCTGGCCTCTTTCAGCCTCTGAGCCTGAGACCAGGCATCGTTTTCCCCAAAAGGCCACCTCCCATGAAGCAAAGGCTCGGTGTCCCCAAGTACTGGGGAGACCCATGGTCATGCAGACTGATTGTACCAGGTGAACGTTTTCAACTCTCTGAAATGACTGGAAGGCAGATTTCAGGGTGTTGGCCCTAGAAGTTCTGATTCTGTAAATATAGGCTTGCGGGGGAGAGGTACTGGATTTTTGATTAACAATCCCAGAGGTTCTGATGACGTTAGTCTCTGGTTCATTTTGAGAATACAGCACTAGACAATTGGAACCCAGAACTATCTCCCAAGAAAGAATGTTCTACTCCACCCACGCCAGCCTGAGGGCTGTTTTCTCGCTCTGGACAGTATTTGAGGTAGTCTTTGACAGATGAGGATGTGTCCAGGTTGCCTTGCTTGAACAATGAATGAGATAGCTGGGGAGCTCACTGCTCTGCTCAGTCCTGCTCACGGGCCCCACTCAGTGAGTACTTGCAGGTTTTCTTTTTTGCCTTTTCTCTCTTTCTCCTTTCATTTATTTATTTATTTTTACTAGACGCAGAACTCTGTTAATATAGGCCATCTGTCAGGACATGGAAATGCAGATTAGCTGTTCACACATTAAGTATTTCCCTGAAAATATTCCTGAAAATTTGCATGTAAAGTATGATTTGTTATAACTTTCCTGCCGGTTTCCATTCAACAAATATCTCTTGAGTGCCAGTTAACGCCAGCTTCCACGGCTATAGACACTCCCTATGCCCAGGGTGTTCTGGCCTAGCTCTACAGAGAAGGTCTCCTTGATGACCTGTCATTCAAGTGTCTGGATCCTGGCTCTAGTTCCTTCTATCCGTACCATCTCCCCTCCAGTAATTTCCTTTTGGGAATGTGATGAGAGCTACTATCCTCCTCCGTAATAAAAACAAAAACAAACAATAACAATAACAAAAAAAGCCTTGTGTCACACGAGACTGCATCAGGCAGTGGTAGAAAATGTCACCCAATAGGCAGGTGAGAAAGATCAGGCGGTAAGGGCAATTCCTGCCAAGCTTGATCCCCTCCAACAACCCACACTGCAGAATGAGAAAAGCAGACCTTACACTATCACCTGGCTTCCATACACTAGCGATGGTGCCCCTCCCCCCCCCCATGACAAAAGAGATAAGTATAAGCAACAACAGTTCGCCCAGGTAGACTCCAGGACATGGCAGCCTCCAGAGGTGGGCTCCTGTCAGGAATTGTTGATGTAAGAGCTCCAGCCCCGTGCTCTCTCTGTCTCTCGGTTTCAGTAGCTCTGGGCAGTCTTATCACACTCAGTCTCTCCCATCCCTTCAAGCGTGTGTGTGTGTGTGTGTGTGTGTGTGTGTGTGGTGTGGGCATGCGCGCGTACATACGTGTTCACGTGCATGTCAAGGACCAGGGCTGGAGTTTGGCGTCTCGATCCATTTCTCTCCATCTTCTCCACTGAGGCAGTGTCTCTCAGTTGAACCTGGGGTTTCTGTATGGCGAGTCTGTCTGAGGACTCCCCATCTCCACCGTCTGAGTTTGGCAATTATAGGCAGGTGTTACTCCCACGCAGCATTACATGGGTTCTGGAGTCTGGGCTTTCATCCTCACAGCCGTGAAATAAGCTGACACACCTTACTTACTCGTAGGTGTCAGGGACCCAAGGTCAGGGCCATGGCTATTACAGCAGGCACTTTACAGAACGAGCCAAGTCCCCAGCCCCTGCCTGAGAGTTTCAGTAGAAGGACTCCTGCCTGGGGGAACTGTGAGGTGGTAGGTACACTTCTCTAGTCTGATGACTCAATGAGCTAGCATTAAACCCCTCTATCACAGAGCTTCACCTCCAGCAGTTACCGCTGTCCTCCACATTAGGGAGACAGGAGCAGCGGACAGTAAGGCTAAGTCCTGCATGGAGAAGAACAGCTCTCTTTCCGAGATTCTCACACAAAAGTTTCACTTTTCCTCAAGGATAGATCCCTCCACTTACAACGAGAACACAGGGTCCTGGTTGCCTTGGGCCTGGGTCACTTATCCATCTCTGTCTTTAAAGAAAGTGGGCCTCATTCCTTTCTCTTAGACTTTCAGTGGGTGGGCAAGTAGACCCCTCCGATCCTGTCCTGGAAGTGGGGTGAATGACTTCTGGGAAGCCAAAACACCAGCTTGTCCCAGCTGTGGGCATAGAATCCATGGCTCCCAAATTAGAAATTCCCACATTCTAATTTTCCTTTAGGAGACCATGCTTTCCCTCCCCCAGAACTTCTCAGATCAGCTTTATGAGATCAGGACTGTGAATCCAACAGTGAATTTCTTATACATGATGTGGCTGCTTCCTGTGACTTCCACAGGGATACTTGATGCTTCCTACTGCTTACAGTGAAGCCCAGGCTAGCAGGCTGTCATAGTGTAACCTTCACCAATCAAGAGGTGATAGATACATCGGCCACGAAAGTCGAGAGTTCAAAAATTCCACTTTTAGCAAAAACAACATAATGGATGCCTCTTTGTTGGGAAACACGACAGGCTTTTCAGCTCTTGCCTTCTGCCTAGCACTGTTCCATCTCCTGTTGTCTACTCTGACCCATTTGGCTTTGGCTGCCTCTTTCCTTTCAGGGAGCAGGCTTCTATTCTAGTAAAAATATAACAGTTATAATCTGCCTGACAGTCCTTGTCTCTAGGCATCTCTCTAGACTACACATAATTTCTTCCAGTGTCTTGGCTGTAACAGAAGACTCGAAAATAGACAAGTTACAGAGAGAGGGAGAGAGAGAGAGAGAGAGAGAGAGAGAGAGAGAGAGAGAGAGAGAGATATTCATTTACTACCTCTTAGAGGTGGGGTACCAGAGTCTGTTGGTCAGGTTGTGGCAGGGGCTTTCTTTTTGCTCCATGACATGTCAGAGAATGTCACATGATGAGATAGCAAGCTTGCTAGCTTCGTCTTTGCTCCTTTCCTTTTGGTTTTATGTATGTTTGTCTTTGTGAAAAAAATATGTATACATATATATGTATATATGTATATATACAGGCACACACATACAAAGACACATGTAACACACATATGCACACAGATACACAAGCACACATACATGTACACACACACAAATACATATACACACATATATACATACATACATGCACATACATACCCCTGACCCCAGCTTTTCACATGAACACCAAGCATCCACACTCAGATCTTCACACTGTAAGCACTTCACCAGCTGAGCCACTTCCTAGCCCCTCAGCTTCTTTGACATAAATTCAGTTATTGCCCCATGACCTTGTCTAAGCCTAATTTCTCAAAGGCTCTACCTTCCCATAGCATTCACATATAAAATGAGGGACCAAAACCCAAGACATAAACTCTGGTAGCTGAATATTTGGACCACAGTGTTGTCCTTCTCAGGTCACTGGGACCTGTGGAGAACTTGTCATTCCCGCATGTCGTCTTGCCACCAATCATAATCAGACAGAAGAGTGGGTGCATCTGTTAGGCTAGTCACAAAGGATCAGGGGAAGACTTAGCCCATCGGTGCAGGCCTCTGATATAAGGCTGTGTCACTGTATGCTCCAATACATGATTTTTAAAGGATGAGAGAGAAAAAAATACAATTCTTTCCTTCACACTGTTTTTGCTATAGCTTTAGCACATCCGGTTGAAATTCTTGACTTTTGATCTGGCTAAACCATTTTCCTGCCTCCTCTTTGGTGCCAGACCGTGCCAGCCAAAATTTATGAGCCATTTTCCTTCTGCTTAATTGTTGATATAAATCTGCTCTGCAGAACCTAGTTATAAATTTATCACAAACTGGACGACAGTGATATACAGTCTCTGCTCAGGGTAGTTTGAACACAGTCATGACTTAGAAGGACAATCAACTCCCCAGAGCTCTCCAACAGCCACTTTGTCACATTATAAAGATCTAATTAAAACACATCTTCTTCTTCCTACCTCTCCTAAGGATCAAAGAACGTTCCATGCTGCTTTCTTCAGCTGATTAGCTCACGCTGCTTAATTCCAGAAAGGTTGGGAATTTGCTCCTTGAAGCATCCAGAGGATCTCAAAGAGCCAAACGTATCCCATGGTTATAAAAATAAAATAACCCTTAGCCACAAGCAGCTATTTCATAAATACACGTGTCCTTTTGTCATGGGGGGAACATTGGGTTGGAAACTATTTGGATAGCCTATCATAAATTTGTCCTCACTATGGGGGTTTGCGGGAGTCTCCCAGCTAGGATCACATACAGGGTCACACAGGAAGGAGGATGGAGCTGAAACTGGGAATGGGGCTCTCAATCAGCCAGCGTTCGTCCCTTTGTCCAAGTCTGATGGAAGTCTGAGTGAGCTTGGGTGTTCCCTGTCAGCTCCACACCAAGCCAACAGTCCCCATGGCTCTGCAGAACTGCCCCCTCTCATTTAGATCTCCCAGCAATGCATTGAACACAAAGCAACTACGCAGAAGCAAGAACACCCTGATTTCCAAGCATAAAAAATAAGAGGCAGGTTGGGAGCAGTATGGAGCAGGCCCAGGCTGCAGCACTAGCCAAAGGCTAAAAATATATGGGGCTGGTGAGATGGCTCAGCTAGTAAAATATCTGTCAAGGAAGCAGGAGGACCTGGGTTTAGATTCCTAGCACCCATGTAAAAAGGCAGATAGAGTAATATATGTTTGTAATCTAGCACTAGAGAGGCAAAGACAAGAGAGTTTCAGGACCTGCTGTCTGGATAATCTTACCCAGATGATTAGCTCTAGGTTCAGTAAGAGACCTCATCTCATGGTGGTGCGTACCTTTAATCCAGCACTTAGGAGACAGAGGCAGGCAGAGATCTCTGAGTTTGAGACTAGCCTGGTCTACCTGGTAAGTTCCAGGCCAGACAAGAGAGAACAACAGAGGATAGCACAAATGTCAACTTCTCGCCTCTTCACACACACACACACGCACACATGCACACACGCACACATGCACACGTATACACATATGCACACATGCACACAGGCACATACACACACATGCGTACACATATATGTGCACATGTGCACACATGCACACACATACAATTTAACATGCATAGGAACTATGGAGCTAAGCTGCAGATTCCTGTTGGGCTGATCTGGAGTGGGGCCAGAGCATCTGCATTCCTTAGAGTTTCCAGGGAACTCTAGAGTCTGATGTTGTCTGTCGGCAGCAGACAAGGTTAGAGCCAGGCCCTTCAACTGTAAATCCCACTCCTACTGTGATGTGCGTGGACTCACTGTGTATTTATTCCTAATGATAATGAAGGCCTCAAAGTTCTACAGTGCCTCACCTTTTGTGAATAAATTTTAGTGATTTCTAGATTATTCCAATGATGATACCAGTCATTTTATGGATGGGAGATAGAGTGTTTTGGGACTCATTCCATCCTAACACATCTTGGAAATCCGTTAGTCCTAAATTTATCCTACAATTTTCTTGCCTCCTTAAGTAGTTCTCTGATGGGAGTGAGGGCATGCTTCTGGTTGATTTAAACCCATGCTCAAAGCAGACAAAGACGGTAAGAGAGATGCGGTACGCTTGTATAAACTGGACACCTGTCACATCCAACATGCACCCACTATGCTGTTCCCCTCAGGCCAGGAGCTCTGTCTGGGCTTGAAGCTCTCCTAGGAATTAATTGATGTACCCAGCAGTCTTGGTTGCCTGCCAAAGTGTTATTGACAAAGGGAACTTCGATTCTCTTTCGTTTGTCACTTGAGGAAAGGGAGTCTCAGTGAGGGGTTGCTCAGAAGTGAACATCAACTTGCCTACTCTCCTGACTTTCTGGGAGTTTCTGACTCAAGGATGTAACACCCTAAGAATGAGTGTTGGGCAGGGAGTCTTCACACCTGTGAAGTGGGACCTCTCTGGTAGTATGCCTACAGCTCTTAGAAACTGTGATCTGTGAACCCTGCTGCCAACAAGATAGTTTCTGGAGGGAAAACTGACAACAGATACTCTACGTGGACCACTTGTGAGTCCCCAGAGCAGAGTGGCCAGTAAACTTGGGCCAGGTACCAGAGACACTAATCCCATGGCTTTTACACAAACAGAAGAGAAGGGCAGGTGGCACCTCTCAGGGCCCATCTGGGCTGTAAATAGTCACAGCCTCTCCCTGTCACCATCCAAGGCTCTAAAGTCCTTCATATACAGATGTCCAGTGCCAACCCCCACAGTGACCCCTGAGAAAACAGACCCACCCAGACTGTGATTTTCCTCCAGCTTCACAGAGACAGCTGTACCCCTGATTCTGTGCCTCCCCTGCCCGCCTCTTCTACCCTGCTGCAGCTCCTTTCCCTTCTCCTTCAATGCCCTCAGCGCCATCTGCTCTCCTTCCTATTCCCCTTGCATTCCTGTTCTAGCTCTGTTCCCCAGATCCAGAGAGATCCAGATCCCCCTGCCTCACCTCCAGGCTCACTGCCCACTAGAGGTCTCAGCCATCAAGGAGCCCTAGATAACTATAAGGTAACTATAAGGTAAGCAAGGCAGGCAGGTTGAATCCGGGCAGGAAGGATTCAGGAGCAGCTTCTCCCGAGCTGCCCCCGCCTCAGCAAGTGTTATACTTGCTCTTTCGATGTTTAGCAATGAAAGCTCCAAGTTCTCCCTACCCCACCCCTATCCCTGCAGAACCCAGAGAGAAGTGACCTGTATAGAGATGGCCCTCCAAGGACTGCAACACACCAGTCAGCCTGGATGTGTGCCTTTCCTTTGGCAACTTAGAGTGATTTATATTCGATATCTTGGGCTCTAGAGGATCCAGGCTTTGCTAAGCATGTAAGATGTAGACTCAGTTCACAGCAAACCAGAAAAGCAGGAATTACAAATTTACCTGAGCCGCAGGCGGAGCTCAGTGTTCTGCTGGTCCACTTGGCCTTGAATTAGATTTGAACCAAGTGGTTCTTTTGTTTAATTATTGTACATGACAAAAGAATAGACTGTGTTCCTTACACTTAGCTTTTGAAATAAAAGAGTAAATGGAAACTTTATGTTTTGACTTCCCTGGACACCTTTGACAAATGCTATTTTGCACAGAAGTTTCCAAATAGCACAGTCTGATGGGAATTTGAAAACTCACAATCCTTAAAAGATCTCCTGTCAACCCACTTCTAGATGCAGAATGCCACCACTAGGACTCAGATTGCCATCATTTTAGCTTGACATATTAGCTACTATTAACCTGCACATCTCTGGCAAGAGCACCAAAATCAAGCCCAGGTAAGATGCCAGCCCCAGGGGACCAGAAACCACATCTGACAGGCCCAGTGGCCCAACCAGGTCTCAGAAAAGCACCTAATACATACCTGACCTACAAGATACAGATGCTGAAAGGTGTCAAGCATGGATGCAGTGCCCTCCTTCTCTAACTGGAGGCAGATCTGAGTGCAAATCTGAAATGTGGTCAGCAGAGAGGCACCCTGGGTAAAACCAGTGGGTTACTGCTTCCTGGAAAGAAGGAGTTGACAGGGGTCACCACTGAGGGAGTAATGTAGACTGAAGAGGATACACAAGGTGGTCCCCACGGTCAAACAACTGTGCTCTCATGGGCTTTTGTAGGGTATCACACAGATCTACCAGGTGATGTCTAGAACCTTCAGAACAAGAAAAGGAGGGGAACTTTGGTTGTCTGAAGCAGTCACATACCCAGGAGAATGATGTGAGAATACACTCAGGTATATGACGGGAGGTTATATGGTCAGGCATGATGGCTCCAGAACAAGGGACTTCCTTCTAAGATATGAGTGTTCCCTAGAAGCTAGCAAATTTATAACATTGGCCTGAGGTTCCTCTGGGACTCTGGCCAGTCCTCTAATGCCTTAGACCCAAGAGGGGAGGAACTGGGGAATCACCACAGAATGAGAGGGGCCTTTCCGAAGCGTTTGTATTACAGACTTTCTGTAAGTCTGTTCCACCCCAAGGCTGTGAGTGGTGTTATGCTTTGTGTTGTGGTGTTGTCTGTCTCAGATGTTTGGTGACTGAACATGGCATGTGTGATAACAGTGACTAGATGAGCCCGCCCGTCCAGGCCTATGCATATTCCAGATCTGAGGAGATTCGTGACTCTCCAGTGAAAGGCAGTGTGGAAGGTTTGTGAGGCTGAGCATTTAGAAATCTGTCTTTTACTTTTAAATATTTAGACTGGGCCTCTAGAACACCAGGAGACTGTTCCTCACTTGCTTAATTTGATTGCCCCCCACCCCTCCTTTTGGTAGCACAAGTTGTTTTTCAAAGGCTCATTTCTCGAATGTTCCCTATAGGAGGAATGTAATTAAACTCCACTGGCCTCCTCCTGCTGGGACCAAACTGGGGCAGGAGCTATGGGGGAGCGTGTCACAGACCCCCTGCCAAGGGATTCTTGTTATGGAGCCGAGAAAGGAACACACTACCCCCTGGCTATGAACTAGAATGGGTAGAGAGCCACCCAGACTCTGGTTGTCGTGACTTCCTCTCCTACACACCATAATTAGTCAGTTAGGACTAGAAGGGGAATACCAACTCCTTACCTTCTCAGAGGCAGGCAAGGAGTTGAAATAGATGAGTCAGTTGTCTCCAGTGGCTGACAAAGAGGTGAGATGGCCCCGGACTGGGGGTGCACACCTGGAACTCTAGTACTCCAGATTTTAAAGCAGGAGGATCTTGAATTTGAAGCTACCCTGGAATAAACAATTAAGAACTTGTCTCAAAATACTCAAAAACTGAGCCAAACAACAAAAAACAAACACACAAACACTGGGGGAGCGGGTCACAGACCCCCTGCCAAG
>NW_021604631.1:6178913-6206413 GCF_004785775.1 Grammomys surdaster
AAGGGAGGGGGGGGGAGGGAGGGGGGGAGGGAGGGGGGGGGGAGAATGTTCTACAGTCATGGTTCCTTTAAAAACAAACTACTTTTTCCTGAAAATGCCCAGCTTGGGGATCCTGGCCCTTCCTCCCATCAGGCACAGGTTTGTGCCCTACCTGTCTCAGGGCAGCACTGCATTTCTCTAGGACTCTTGGCTGGCAATACAGTGAAGAAGCTTGAGGTGTTGAGTTGAGGGCCACAAGCCCCCAGTCACATTTCACCAAGCTAGACCAGAGCAAAGAGCTTGTCTTTTATGCCCAGAGACCCAGGTACTGGTCTCACATTCCCACAGAATGTGGAAGACACTGAATGGCCATCAACGATCTGTGGCAAGGGTCACTGACACACCTTTTTGTTCCTTGGTTTGCCTCTCTGTAAAATGGGGATAGGCACATTCTATAGCTCATGGGTTGTTGTACAGACTGAGTTAACATGCGTGTGATATTTTAACAGTATCAACAATATACACATTAGCTGCTACCACCTGATCTGTGCCTCAGTTTCCTTATCTATTTTTATTGATTGGATTTTATCGAGGGATTGGAATAGAAGCCTTCTCTGCTGTCAGTAACAATGGCGTTGAATGTTTTCAGGGAAGACCCAAGCTCCTTCCTTTACAAACAAGCATTTACCCTGGTCCTCACAAGAACTTCACAAAGTCAGAGCTGTCACAGTGCCCATGTCATTGGCAGGGAACGAAGAGCTCCAGTGAGAGAGAGAGAACCAAGAAGAGGGTGAGGTTTATTTTAAGGAGTTGGCTCATGCAGTGTGGGGGCTGGCAAGTCTAAAGTCTGTAGGGCAGGCTGGCAGTGGGAAACTCATAAGGAGTTGATGCCACCGTCTGGAGACAGGTTTGCTTCTCCAGGAAACAGCAATGTTCACTCTTCTGCCCTGGACTGAATGGATAAGGTTCAACCACCCAATTCAAGGTCCTGTCCTTTATTTAATGTCATGTAGATGATAACACTATGGGACAAATACCTTCCCAGTAGCACAGTGGTCAGCATTTGATTACATGGTTTTTAAAAGACTTGGCATGGCATAGAGGACAGACAGCATCCAAAGATAAGGGTTACATTGGGAAGGCCCCTGGCTTCCATCTCCTGACTTGTACCAAGTATGCTTATCAACACTGTCTGGTGTTCATGTTGACTGGGTAGACAGTGGTGGCTCTAACCATACTGGAAAAGAGGAACTTTCAGGACAGCCTTTTGGGCTGGAGCTTGGAGCTGTGTGTGCCTTGGTTTCATGGAACGGTGGAAATGCCAGTTGTCTAGTTGGTAAGGGCAGCCCTGCCCATGTTCATCTGTGGCAAGGAAGCCTGACTCTTCATCAGCCTCTCTCCACCAGTACCATCTCTGACCTGTCAATCTCTGACCTGTCATCCTGGTTCTCAGCACCAGGCAATGTCCTAGGTTTACTGTGACATTTCCTATCTCCATGATTTACTCTCTGAGCTTCTGGATTGTCTTTTTGAGTGCCTTGTAATGGTATGAAATGAACAGTACATAGGCAGCTTCACCCTTCTGACCATAGGTCCCTGGATGTTTCACGTAGACCCACAAGAATAGTGGAAGTTGAGACCTCAGTCCTGGAGCTGCTTTCTACTTCAGCAGACACTCTGCCGGAAGCCTTTCTTGGTTATTCATGTTGTTGTTGTTGTTGTTGTTATATCTTTGTAGTGACTATCTTTTCTACATTTACATGGTGTAGGCTCAGGGTTGGGGCATCACTGGGTTCGTCAAGCATCTTTACCTGCTGATCTATCTTGTGGGCCCTTTGTCTTACTTTCTTTTTCTTTTCTTTCTTTTCTATTGGCTCATTTTTTAAATAGAAAGTTCTCTGGCTCTTTTCTACCTTCTCTTTGAGATATGTCCCACAGGAATTTTGTCCTACAGTTGGATTTCACTGTGTTTGTTGTTAAACGTGTTAAGCATATACAAGAGACACTTGACTTGCAGCCACACTGACCCCCAACCCCTGGGACCCACCCTCCTCCCATCACTACACTGCTCTACAGGAAGTCCTCTCCATTCTCCCTCCTGGGTACCAGTCAGAGGCCACCAGATGTTCTCACTATCCAGCCTGCCCTTGGCTGTGGCTGAGTGCTCTTTCAGCTCAGTGTAGAGAAGGTCTGGAAGATGATTGGGAAGGGAAGAATAGAACTATGAGACTCTGTTCCCCATCTTTCTACCCAAAAGGACACAGGACCTCTAGACCTCACCAAGTCACTAGACTCTCTGACCAGAGCAAACCAAAACCTGGTGTTTGTCATGGTTTGGCAATGAAATGGTCCCCGAGAGGTTTATGTGTTGAAGGTTTGCTTTCCAGTTGATAATGCTATTGAACGGTGTTTGGACCATGAGGCCTCTGATGGATCTGTAATCTGGTGGTACTGTTGGGTGATAGTCGAAAGTGAAACCTATTTGAAGGAGGCATGTCATTGAGAATGCTCATTTGATCAGTCCCTCCTCTTGTTCTGCTTTCTGGCTACCCTGTGCCTTTCCGTACTATGCCCTCCCATGCTCTGCCACCATGTTGTACCTTATCATATCAGAGAGGAAGCCACAAAGCCACAGATCATGGACCAAAGGCTCTGAAACCATGAGCCAAAATAACTCCTTCCTCCTTTAAGTCGTTTCTTACAGAAACTAACACAATTATTTACACAGCCATTCAACAAGGTACAATCTGACTTCAGACAGCTTGTAGATCCCAGCACTGGGCAGACTTTTCCCCACTCCTACACCAGTTGGGCCCTATATGCAAATCCAGACAGCAGAACAGCCAAAAACTTCCTCAAGAGCTATATCCTCAAAAGCTATAAAAATGGCAGTGGTTGGGAATCTACTTCTGACTTAGTCCTGGGCCTCTGAAAGGCTCCACGGGGGAATGCAAGATGCAGCAGCCAACGTAAAGACCTGTTGTCAAAATGCTATGAGGAGTCTGTTCCAAAAGATCTAGGATCTGACCTGAAGCCACTGTCAAAGACAGGAATGATTTTCTAAACACCCTTTGGTGACTGGAACTGCTCATGGCATTTTAGAAAAGCCGCTGGTCAGGTTGTTGGGAAGTAGCAGGCTTTCTGAGACTGTGTAACAGTCACATGCAGTTTGTCTTGCCAGCTACAAGTCCCTCAAGACCTTAGAGATGGTTGTTCTGAGAGAGTGGGGAGATGACTCTCCAAAAGTCTCTCACAAAATCAAACCAAACTCAAGGCCAGGTGGTCACCTAGTCTGTAGCCAACTCTAAGACCATGAAGCCTGTTTCTCCCTCTTATCATCAAGACAAATGAAGCCCTGTCCCATCTCGGGTCTCCACCCCAGCTAAGAATGATGACAAGGTGTTTCAGTGTGGGGTGGAGGGGTGAGCGGGCTCTTGGTCTCTCTCCCACTCTCTCATCCTTTTACCTCTTGTTGTAAATCTCATTTGATGAGTCCCCAGCTCAGCTGCAAATGAGAGATTTGTAGACCTGGAAGACGCTAATGATGGTTCTTACCTCCTGCGCAACAGTAAACATTTACGGAGCATTATAATTATTCATAATCACTTTTATGTGCTAAATAAATCTGACCTTGCTCTAAAGAAACCGACCCTGATAGCCAAAAATCCTGGGTAAAATAAAGTCTCCTGGAAGCATCTAATGGAAGTTCTCTCACTCCATAGCGCAGGGACCAGGTACTTCTAACAACTGATACTAGGTTTTTACTTCATTTTAAAGACCACGATGAAACACAGGCTTGGAATGAAGTAACTAAACTAAGTTAGAGACAGAGACTAAATCTGAACCCAGATCAAACAGCACCTAGATTCCGAGGTGCCATCTTGGGAATAGCCACTAAGTCTGGGGAGATTGCTCTGTGAGAGGAAATGTTGAAAGTGAGAGACATGCAGTCAGGTGCACATATGACTTCTGTTCTGTTACCACTGTGGCAGCCAAGTTCATGACAGGGTGTTGGAGAGTTCTCAGAGTTGATTCCTCCTCCGCCCCAGGATGTTCCCTTTCTGCTGACACCAGGTCTCAAAGGACAATATTAGAAAAAAATCAAAACAACACAAAACATTTTTTCCAGGTGGTGGGTGGCACACACCTTTAATCCCAGCACTCAGAAGATAGAGGCAGGCGGATCTTTGTGAGTTTGAGGCCAGCCTGGTCTATAAAGTGAGTTCTAGGAAAGCCAGAACTACACAACCAAACAAAACCAAAAAAAAAAAAAGAGCAAATAGATCACTTTTTATTTATCAACAAGGAAATACCAATAAGTTAAGATACATTTGTCTTTACCAGTAAAAGAATACATTTCATTTAAGAATAATTAATAAGCCGGGCAGTGGTGGCGCATGCCTTTAATCCCAGCACTTGGGAGGCAGAGGCAGGTGGATTTCTGAGTTCGAGGCCAGCCTGGTCTACAGAGTGAGTTCCAGGACAGCCCGGGCTGTACAGAGAAACCCTGTCTCTAAAAACCAAAAAAAAAAAAAAAAAGAATAATTAATAAACTAATCAAATAAGATAAAAAAAAATACCCAGTAAAAGAAAGAAAAGTGGGCTGGAGAAATGAATCAGCTGTTAGGGGCTCTGTTCTCAATACTTACGTCATGTAGCTCACAACTGCCTGCCACAGGGGGTCCAATGCCTCCAAGGCCATCTGCACACTTGGTACCTATACACTCATGCACACACACACACACACACACACACACACACACACACACAGAAACAATAAATAGATCTTTAAAAACAAGCCTAAACCAAGGGGATATGGGTTCTCCTTATTTATATTCGGTAAATTTGCATTCTCCTTGTCTACTCTTCGGTCTCTTAAATTAATCTCCATAGATACTTCCATGTATTATTAGCTTTTATTTCTATGTAAAATCTGCTCTATGAAGAATTCCTCTAGTCAACCTGTCTCCGGGCTTCAGACAGACAGTTTCCTCCCCTGGGGATGATTTATACTTCAAGCCTGTCAGATATCATGGTATCTGGCTGCATTTTTCTTCCTGTCCCTCAAATGTTTCCTTCAAGTCTACTTAATAGGGCCCATAGTGTCTGCCTGGCATTCTGGGAAGTGCTGGTCTGACACAGACCCTAATTTAGCTAAACAAACCCAGTCTGGGTCTGGCCTTTCTGCAGCAGTCCGTGACCTTTTCCATCCTTGCTTTTTCCCCAAAGTTCTGAGGAAGGAGTGTGAATATCACCCCTGCCCCGTCCTGCTCCTGACCTCCTAGTCAAACTTCAGAGGCTTTGCTGATTCAAGCCTCCCTCAGATCCCATCATGTGGGCCAGCCTAGCCAGAAGTGGTCCATGAGCGTAGTTTGTCCTTGCTGGAGAGGCATCTTGAGTCTACACTTCCAGAAACCAGCACCTTCCTCTTGATCCATGCTCAAGCCTTAGACCCTCTTACCTTTTCAGCTGTCACAGACCTGTGACCAAGAAAGCCACAGACTCCACCCCCTGGAACGTATTTGCTTTCACCATTTCAGAAAGGCAAGAAACTCCTACCTTAGGAGTTTCCCATCTCATCCCCTCTTTTCCCTTGCCTTTGACCCTGCCAACACCCCTGCAGGTAGAAGCCTCTCAGCTTGTTTCCCTCGGGGCAGGCATGACTGTTTCTCCACCAGTGCACAGTTTATTGTGGGTTCCAGTGGTCAGGGTCTGAGCCAGCTGTTGCCAGGTTCTCGGCATCTTAATCAAAGAATTGAAAAAAAAAAACTAAAAAAAAAATCAAAGAATTGAAATAAAGATGCACACACAGAGAGATTGCAAAATAGCAAGGAAAGTAGCATCGAAATGGAGCAGATCAGAAAGATACAGTGTCAGGATTGACGCCAACTATACCATAGGGGAACTCAAAGGACCTTCTTACTGTTTGAGACTTCCTCCTATGGGGTTTAAAAGAAGGAAGAATCCGGTAAATCTTTGCTTGTTATGCCCCTTCTCATAATGATTTGAATCATATGTGTGCCTAACTATGTATAGGTATAGATGGTAAGTAGGGAAGTCTCCCTAAATGTTCCCTCAGAGGATACAATTTGCTTGATTATGCATGCACTCAACAGCAGAGTAGACCACATTGGGCCCACTGCCTTCTATACACAGATACATTCTAGTAGAAATTGTTCATAAAAGAGAAGGTTTTGATCCTTGTCAAGGGGAAGAGGAACTTATGCCATTGTTTGAGGTAAGGTGCACACCCAGCCTGATAGATTATAAAATGGACTGTCAGGAGAGAAACGCCCAAACCAAGCAGAGTCTCAGTACACTAAACTATTCCCTATGCTTGCTTGTACACCTCATCATATCGAGACCTGGGTGCTCAGCAGTAGTCAGTGTTAGCTGAACAGGTGATGATTGACGCTGAAAACCATAAATCATCACTCTAATTCTCCTTTGTGTGCACGTGTGTGTGCATGCATGTGTTACTGGGAATTGAATTCAAGACTTCACATGTGGTAAGGCAGACACTCAACTACTGAGCTACATACCTTTGCTTTGTAAATAAGGAAATAGGGAAAGGACATTGGGAGATGGCCCAGAATCACATTGTGTTGTAGTTTCCTGGCCCACGGCTCATGCCCACTTGTCTGCGTAGCTTTAGGAACCAGTATCCTCTCTAAAAACCAGCAGATCCCTCATGTCCTTCTGAGCCCTTACATCTTTAGAACAATGATGGCTCGTGTCTGTGGGGTGGGAAGCTTCAGCACCCACGAGAAGCCTGGTACTGCCTCTTCAACATCACTGCTTTCAGTTCCAGATCATTCCAGGCTCTCTTCTCTGCCTTCCTCCCTGTACCTTATTTCTGCCAATGGCCATTTTCCAAGCCAGGCCTGGCATTCTGAGATCTCCTGAAAGCCATCTGGCTTCCTGGCTTCCAAGCCTTACTTGGTACCAGGTTAATGGCAGTCATGTAACCTTTGCAAGGCTTGACCCTCCCTTCAAGAACAGAAATGGGCACCTCCTCCACCAGCAGTGCCACAACCTTAAGGAGCAGTCATCCCCTTGGATGGGTAGGTGCACACTTATAACCCTAGTACCCAGGAAATAAAGGCATTAGGATTCAAAGTCTTAAGCTACAGAGCTAATTCAAATCCAGCCTAGGCTATCAGAAAAGGGTATCTGTCTCAAGGGAATAAACAAATAAGCATAAATAAATAAATAAGTAAATAAATAAATAAATAAATAAATGGAAAGGAAGCAAAAGTAAAGAAATAAAATAGTGGGTTATTTTAATTAATTAATTATTATTCAGGAAGGTAAATATTATTCAGGAAGGTATTTATTGGTAAATCAGCCAATCAAGTGCACCTAAGGATAACTAATGACATACACCTATGTCTGCTTGAACATTAAATTAGCCAACTAGTGGGACATCAGACCAGAGATGTCTTTCTCCTTGTGTGTGACTGCCCCAGGAGACAAAGTGACAGCGATTACAGATAAAGCCCTTCCTCCTGGTACACTCCTTGAGCACAGGTGCTCACTGCCAGGAGGCACCATTCTTGGGCAGAGGGCAGGGGTATGAATCTCCTGACAACCATAGAAACCACCACTCCTGGGATCATTCTCCAGGGTCCTAGACAAGAAGGAACTCTGTGAGTCACTTACAGAAGGAGGCCAGGCCAGTGACCAAGCACAGGTAGTCAGCTGCGGCAAAATGCAGAGCAAAACCCTTATCAGGAGATGTCATTTTCCCCTAAATGTCATATATACAATTTTTACTGGGGCGTGATGACAGAGAGCGAATAACTTAACATAAATTTGCATAATGCAATACAGCTGTTAATTTATGATCATATTAAAGCACAAAGTTTTTTAGTTGGAGGCATTTTAAAGTCTTAATCTTCTAAATTTCCCCCTGTTTGCTCTGTTTATTACTTAAAACTGCCAAATAAAATACAGGTATCTGGTTAAATTTGAATCCCAGATGAGCAACAACTATTTTTTTTTTTTTTTAGTGTATCTCATTCAGCATTTGAGATATACTCATACTTTAAAAATGTAGGTGTTGTATTCTGATATTTACAGTTCTGGGTGCTTCTGAATCTATTCTAAATTGGGGAAGTCTGCATTTAGCTTCAGAGATGGTTTAGCCCTGGAGTCTTGGCTCCCAGAGCAGAGAGACTATTGCCAGGGATAATTCCCGCCGCAGGGAACTTGTCCCTTTATGCTATGAGGGATGCTGGTCCTCTGAGAAACACTAACAGAGTTAAATGAATCAGACTATACAGGGGCCCTACTGCAAAGGGGAAACTGAGGCAAACAGCATATGTGAGCATACCTGGGAACACCAGGATATAAAAATGAGGGCATGACCTGCAGTAGCAGTGATGGTGGGGTGGGACTCTGGTTCCTCTGTGTGTGTGTGTGTGTGTGTGTGTGTGTGTGTGTGTGTATGTATGTGTGAGTATGTGTGTGTATGTGTGAGTATGTGTGTGTATGTGTGTGTGTGTGTATATGTGTGTATGTGTGTGTATGTATATGTGTGTATGTGTGTGTATGTATATGTGTGTATGTGTGTGTATGTGTGTGTATGTATATGTGTGTATGTATATGTGTGTATGTGTGTGTATGTGTGTGTGTGTATATGTGTGTATGTGTGTGTATGTATATGTGTGTGTATATGTATATGTGTATATGCATGTATATATCCGTGTGTATGTTTGTGTATATGTATGTGTGTCCTGCATTATTCACCTATTTATTCATTTAACTAGGTTTTGTATTTTTATGCTGTGGTTCAGCTGTATTTAGTTTTGCTTGAGACAGAACATCTCTATACATTCCTGGCTGTTCTAGGAATGTCTAGATTGACTGTGTAAGATCAGGATGACCTTAAATTTGAGCGATCCTCCTGACTCTGCTCCACTGTCATCCCCTTGTGACAGGATTACAAGTGTGTACCATCATGTCTGGCTACTACCGCATTCAAAAAGTTGGTCTTCACCCCTTAAACTGAATTCATAGATCCCTAAAGGATCATGGCCCCAGTTTTGAAAAACCCTGAACTTATAGGGTCCCCATCCAGGAAAGTGAACGGAGAGATTAAGAAGAACCCATGAGGTAGAGAGATAGCTCAGAGAGTAAGAGAGCTTTTGTGTAAGCATGAGGTCGTGGGTTTGGATCCCAGGACCCACTTACAGTGCACCGTAACCCCAGTTTTGTGGGCACAGAGATGGATGACTCACTGAGACTGGATCGTTGCCAGCCTCGCTCTGGGTTCAGTGAGACACCCTGCCTCAGATGAATTAGGCAAGATATCAGATGTCCTCCTCTGTTCTCTGCATGGACAGGTGCATGAAGGACACACATGTACACATGCACACGCACACACATGCATACTCATGCATGCATGAGTCTGCTTTACAAATGAGGAAATATATCAGACCAGTTAAGACTTTCCCAACTGTGATCACCTATGACAAAGCAGGGGCTAAAGCTTCAGACTCCCACCTCCTGAGCCTGGGTTTTAAGCCTCACTCCCTCCTCTTCCTAGCCTGGTCTTTGAGTTGTCATTCACACTCGGGGACCTTCTGTTGCCCCCTTTTATCTCTCTACATTACTGGGACAAGACTGGCTTATCATGTCATCTCAAATGTCATCTCCTTACATTTCCAAACTTTGCACATGTCTAAGTTGGTTACCTCGTAGCTGTGGCATCTACTTAACTTCGACAGCATTAACTCTCATTTATCCTGGTTCTGGCCATTCTGTCTCCAGCATCTTACTGATAATCCTGTCTCACTGTCTCTATGCCTAAGCAGAGCTTGACAGTGAGTCTTCCCTGTACCCCTGCTAGGACTGTCACTGTCGATGACATGAGGCAAATGTAGTACTAGTAACTACTACATGGTGGTGCAGGTTCACAGTCTCCTACGCAGTAACCATGAGTCCCCTTAAGAGTCTAGAATGTAGAGGCTCAGAGGCTGCAGACGTTTTCCTTGAGGTTGTGATGCAAATCCACAATCTAGCCTTCTCCAACTCTTATGCTGTGCGGAGCCTTGCAAAGAAATCAACTGACAGGAAAAGCCAGCGAGTGAAGAGATGCCCACACGTGCTATATATTTTCTTTCTATCCCACACAGAATCCTCTTAAATCTTACTGGCTCCTTGGGAATGCCCTGGAATCTCTTCATGGGCTCTCCATTTCGTGTGCATTTTCTTTTTGGTTGTGACAGGCGGGTCCCAAGGAAGCCCTTGTTTCCTGAGCACTTTTCCATGCCTCAGCAGTAACTGCCATCTTGCCCACAGGATCCAAACCCAATGTTCCTTCAGATGTTTTTTATTAGCTCAGTGAAAGTGTACAGCAAGAGGCAGGTTGGCACTCTCCTTCCATCCTGCAGGAAACACTTTCCACTCTGGCCCTCTCGGCCCTGGCATCTGCTTCTTGAGCTGCCAGAAGACCCCATGGGGCAGCACAGCAAGGCCAGCAACCTGCACCCAGCAAGCTGACATGGACACTCAGCCTGCATTCTATGAGTCCCCCAGTCTGTCACCAGTGTCACCCTCTCCCAGCCTGTGATGCAAAGCTCTGAGTCCTAACTCCCTGCTGAAAGGCCCCTTACCCAGCCATACTACCCCATACTGAGGACAATACAGATCTTCCTTGAGCCTATGTTCTCACCTGTTAAAGGGGACAGTAATGTTACCTGCTCTTCAAGCTGCAAAGCCCCAGGAAATTGGCTAACATGGGAAGTGCTGAGCACAGAGCCTGGTGCCTCCCCGACTTCTGATCTCACTGTCACATTGTGCTACTCTTACCTCAAAGCCATCTCAAAGACTCAGGCACATGTCCCTTACATGTGTCCCCTGCTCACACATACATACACACACAACAACAACAACAACAACAACAACAACCAGGATCCCTCCCTTGCCACTGAAAGTTGTAGCTTCCTTTTTGCTGGAAACTTTTCCTATAAAATTCTCCTATTAAATTCACCTCTGACATTCTATTTTCCCAGGACATAGTTTTCTTCCAGAGGCCAACAAAGCAATGCTCAAATCAGAGAGCATGAGTGGATACCAGCCACTGAGGTTCCAGAACCCTCACCTAGGTCTCTACGGGAGATTGTCCTGTCCATTCCTATCCACTATACCAGAAATAAGAAACTGCCCCTCTACCTGGGGATGGGGAATGGGCAGCTTGTAGCCAATGTCCTTCCATTCTTGGTCAAACCCCTCTAAAGAGGGGCAGCCTGTACCTTTTGGGCATTGCTAATCTCTCCCCAAATAGCATGGCCTCGTGTCTGCTGCCCATCTGTGCCCCTCTGTGTGTAGAACATGCAGAGGCCCCACATGGGAAGGTGTGATGCAGAGCTGAAGGCTGCTTTCATGATACTCATTTCCAAAAGGCCAGGGTAGCCCCATCACTGACCCATCATCAAGTCACTATTGAGTTTACCTAAGTTCATAGTAATCGCAGTGACCCTGCATGGTGAGAAGCCCCAGACATTCATGATACAGTGAGTGAAGACAGCACTTCCCTTTCTTTTCTCCCTGAATTAAGTCTTCTGGGTATTCTTGTATTTTTTTCATGATCAATTCTCACATGTCTCCCTCAAATCCTCTCTTTAAAACATCTTGTCCTTTACCTTCACATTTGTTGATGGGATGCAAATCCTCTTCTCTAGGCTGGAAGCTGCATGTCAGGAGGCACCTGTGCCAGCATCCTCAATGCCCAGCACAGTGTCTGGAGCATCATGGGCATCCTGATGGACCAGTCATCATCCATAACCTTACTTTCCCTCATCCAACTTTACCTTTCCCTGTGTGCAGGGCAACTAAAGGTTCCTCTACTTGAGATGCCAGTTGGCCTACTTTCTAGGAGCCTTTTCCTAAAGTTACCTCGTAGAAGCCTCCTCCATGTACAGTGGGAGATGTGCAGTGGGCATTCAATGAGCCTCTTCAGAAAGAGAGCAAATCCAAGATTGGGTCAGGTCCATCTACAAAGGCTGCCTGAGGGGAGGGGCCCCAGCGGACACGGGGAGGCTGAACACTGAGTTTTCTTATGCAGACGCTGTCTTCTGAGCCATCCTTGAATGGAGGTTTGTGCTGACACAGCTCCGAGCAGCAAGCAAGGCCAGCACTTCTCTCTTGCACTAGGTGAGAAACCACAGCTGCCAGAGTCGGCTCAGGCCGCCCAGCTGGCAAATGGTGAAACAAATTTAAACTCTGTGGATGCTTCTAGTATTCAGTACTAGTTCCTAGGGCAGAATTTGAAGTCGACTGCAGGAAACCCTGGAAGAATTTTCCCAGCAATCCGTAAGGACTAGTCTTGGTCTCACGTTCTAGAAGCTACCATCTTGAGCTTGGCAGCTTGGATGACAGTGATGGACCCCGCCTTTCAGAGGGTTTCTCATCCTTGGCTACACTCTGGACTCACCCTGGGGAGCTTGCTGGTATGGCTCTCTGCGGCTTCAGTGTCTCTAGAAATGGGTGTATGTGGCTTAGCCACAAACTCCCCTGCTCATTCCAGGTATGCTCAAGGATGGCAACCACAACACAAAAGGAAGCTGTCCCTTCCTGTCCGCCAGAGCTTAGCACTGGGTGGCACCCTGAAGGTTCACTTCCACACTCCCCACCAAGACTGAAGGCCCCTCCTTGACACCATGCCATTCAACGTCTCTACACACTCCCAGTTTCATTCTTACATTTGGGGCCCCTGAGCCTAAAAGCAGCCATGAAATTATAAAACACATGCCTGATGGGACTTTGTGTTGTGTGATTTAAAAAAAAAAAATTCCAAACAAAAACTACTTTAGGACACAAAGTCACCTGGGCATCCTGAAAATGAGAACAGGTTGACAGGGTCACTCTTGCTTTGACCTTGAAGACTCTGAGGGTCATGAGAATGTCCCAGACTCCAAAGAGTGGCAATGTGCCTGAGAAGAGGTGACACTTTCCTATCAGGTGTGCTCCTCACTTAAGATTCAACTCTCAAACCAGAAATCCACCCACCTGCCAAGTCTAAGTTTGGGGAAAGAACATTATTTTCTTAGCTATGTGGGGAGACAAATACCACAGCATCTTAAGGACTGGGCCAAAAGTAGGCGGACATCAAATCATATGCCCAGGGCTGCCCAGCCGTCAGAGTCCAGTCATAGCTACATATGGAGGACAGAGGTCAGCTCAGGTAGCCTATAAACCAGGTACAGCTAGAGAGATATTGTTTTAGCTTTTAAATATGTACTAATTGCTGTGTTTGAGGAGTCATAATTCTACAGAAATCTAGGTCCTAGCTTTTTCTTGAAGCAATGGAAACTCAGGCTACCTTCGGTCCTTCCCTTCCAGGAGCATCAGATAAGGGCAGCTCCTGCTCGCAGTAAGGCCAGATGCCAGCGGCCCTTCCACATCACACCCATGCCCTCTTGGCCCCAGCTCACAGTCATGGTGCCTCCGGGTGCTCCACAGGCATCTAGGTTTGCTTCACCGTCTGGGCTATGTGATCTTGCTCCTGTCCCTGCATTCTGAGTCCCAGACACAGTCCCAGACGCACTTCCTTGTCTGCTCTACACCCAACCTCGCCTTGCACAGACGGGACACCTCTGTTTGCCTCAGCCTCTGAAGCTTTCTCTGAGCCTTGGCACAGGTGTACTGACTCCTAAAATGCTTATGGCGCTTGAGTGACTCAAGGGGCATTCTAGAGAACTCTAGATGCCAGCTCATAAACTTGGAAGCCCAGGGTGCAGGCCACAGGGCAGAGAGGGCTGTATAGCACTCTGTCTGGCAGACATAGGGATGCCTTTGCTCAGGGCTGTATGCAGATGGTCCTTGGTGGCTGTCCCTGCTTGTCTGGCTGGCAAGGAGAATTGAGTTTGCTCAGCCATCTGCTCTAGGGCTATGTGCCAACCAAAGTAGGACCAGTTAGTCCTGCTTGGTGACCTATAAGCAGAGAGAGGACACACGGAGTGAATGGGGGACCCTTTAGAAGAGGCCACTGATGTCCCCTCCTGTCTTCATCTGGGTCCATTTCCTCTCACCCTGCAGGACCTTAGCAGAAATAAAGACAGGATGTAGTGTGAGATTTTTCACCTACTTTCCAAATAGATTCACATGTCTGGCTAAACTTTTCAAGGGTGGCCCTGTTGGTCCATGGAAAATTCTTTGAGAAGAAGCTGTGCTAGGTGAGGTGACAGAGAGGACAAACAAATGGGGCTGAGGGGCTCCCCAACCACCACAAATTAGACTATGAAAACAACAGGGTGGGTAACTACCACTCACACGCATTCCATGCCAGAGGACTCCACCAATACTCAGGGAGGGTTGACACTCAGACTAAGAAAACCAGCTCTATGTAGCTAAGCACACTGTTAAACTAGGGCTGCAGGATCCCCAAATGGCTTCCTGTCCCTTCCAAAAGAACTGCCCAGCCCTGTGTTAACTGGGACCAGCGCTCAGCAGCCAAAGCATTCTGTTTCATGCATTGTTCCAGGTCCAAAGAGAGAGGTCCCATATGGTCTTTGCAGTGGCTTCTGCAGCTGAGGGCCAGAGTCAACAGTGTCTTTCCTTCTCTTGGCGAGAGCTCCACATCCAACAGCATAGTCCTGGCCTTGCCTCCTCATCTTTACCCTCCCTGACTCCTAAGACCCTAGTCCCAAGAGGTCCCGTACCCCGCCTGCCTGGCTCACACCCCATCTCATGAAGCATCCGCCATGGATTGCTCCACTGGCCTCTTCTCTCCTGTGTCTTTCTGTTGTCCTGACACAGGCCTTTGAGTCAAAGTTTGGTTTTTATTCACTCCGTGCCACAAAACCCTTTTGCCAGATGCCACCATCTGTCCTACTGACCTTATTCATAAATCCCCTCCCCATCCCTCATCTATAAACTACAACTCCCTTTATACATGGTACAGGTGACAGTCACCCACAGAACTCTGAGGACCCAGAACTTCCCTGTCTCATAAATGACGTCACTGGCTCTGCTCCCACTCCACCCCCCGGCTTGGCATCTCTCCATCCCAACCCCATCCTCATTAGAGCCATGTCTCCCTGCCTCTCATCCAGGACAAAGGTCTGAAGGGTGATCCTGCAAACACCTGTAAGGTTTCCCAGCTTGTGACACAGGTGATGTCCGGGTGCGAGGTGTGCTTGTCCCTACCTGACTCTCCTCCTTCGTTTACCCACCTCAGCAGCCCAGACTTAGAGTTGTTCATCTCAGTTCACCCATGTAGCAGCCAACCCCAGACCTGCATCCTGTCAGTGACTCATGACCGTGTTCTCCCAAAATTCATCCTGCATCCTGGTTCTGACCCCTAAGACCTCATATCTTGGTCCCTAAAGGGATCCAACCCAGCTGTGCCCACTCCTCAGGATTGCTGATGGCTTCCTGGCCCTCCCACCTCCAATACACACACACACACACACACACACACACACACACACACACACAGAGAGAGAGAGAGAGAGAGAGAGAGAGAGAGAGAGAGAGAGAGAGAATCTTTCTTCCCTAATCTCTTTACCATCCCACCCTCCCAGTATCTGTGTGTGTGGGTATACACTTGACTTCTGCTTGTGGCTGCCTGGTCCAATGAGCCAGAGGGAGAAAAGTCTACAGCAGGTTGGCCCTCCCCTAGGGGCCTCCCCAATGTGACTTGGAACGCCAGGACTCACCCTCTCAGCCACTCTAACTAACCTTTGTGCTAAGTCCCTTTGAGCAGCCTTGCCCCTGTGTGAGGTCAGAGGCTCTGAGACTGTAGGGGGATGAGCCAGGCATCCATGTGTGCACAAGGCCCAGAACCAGAGCAGCAGGCATAGAGACAAAAGAAACACAAGACTCTAAGATCCCCAGCCAAAACAAATTGCCCTCATTAACACAGGCCTCCACCACCATCTCTGGGCTGGGACCAGGCTGAAGTGAGGCAGAAACCACAGAAGAGTGTGTGCCAATAAAACGGCAATAAACATGCAGCGGCAACGGAACACGGTTCAGCGTTGTTCCAAAACCTTGTTTAACTGCTTTTATTGTTTCTGTGTGAGAGAACACAAATGCAGTTGGAAAATTGCTTCAGCATCAGGCTCCTGTTCTTTGAGGAAGGCTTTCCAATGTCCCCACCCCCACCCAAGGCAGATCCTGACCTTCACAGTGTCCCCATGAAAGCTACCGGGCTCTCACTTCCAGCCATCCACTAGAATGTCCCTATGTACTTGGTCCTAGTGTGCACTGACCATCTCTATCCGTACTCTCCACAGTGCTAGGTGCAGAGCAGATACACCCAGCACTCAGCCATAGGGAAAGCAGTACACAGACCTGAAGGGGTCCCATGGGAAGCTAAATGGATCCTCGTGAGGCAGACAACATTCTTATTAGGGGAAAAGGTTTATTTCTGAAAGAATCCATCACTGAAATAAACACATAAACTGAAGATTTTCTGTCATGTGTGACTGAGGGGGTGACTTGTTCTCATGGGGCCATAGCCAGCCATCCCTTTGGGGGTTTTCCCACATTAGAACAGCCCAATCAACAGAGATAAGAAAGCCAAAAGAGGGTTCCGAGTGTAGAACCCAGAGCTGGGACTGGTGGAAGGCCTGGGGTATCAGGAAGCTCTAAAGAGAACAGGTGGAGTGGCCTTTGTGTGAATCCTTGGGTGCCACAGGCCCAGATGACCCAGAAAGTGAGGAGGGGCTTTTCCGAGAGCATTGAGGAGCCAGAGGGGGAGACGCTTCCCATGCCTTGAAAGACGCAGAGCCCTGGGGCTTCTGCGCTCCTCTTGTAGTGCTGCTGCTCCGCGGGTGAATCATGAGGAGAAGCAGGAAGGTGCATCAACAGCCTAGATCTCCCCCAGAGCCCACTGTGACCTCCGTATCTTCTGTGGCCACATGTCACAGGGAGTTAGAGGGGAGCCACAGTCCCGCTGGAGACGCCTATAGGAGTGTATCTGCAGAGCTGCTGGCAGCCCATTTCACTGGGACTCAGCCAGACGTGTGGAGTCGGAAAGCATGGAGCAGAGCTTCTTTGAGCAATCACTAAACTATGGTCTATGGAAAAGAAGACTCTGAGGCAGGTGCTGTCCCTGATTAAATCCCCACCCCAAATTAATTTAAAAAAAACAAAACAACCGTTTTCCCCATAAGCGCCATTCTGCTTCACTTCCAGCTGGAGAAGGGGCGTGGCATAGGAGGGAAATTCATGCCATCTTTCTCTCGGGGCCTTTCTGCTTTTAGTTTTGCCCTTGCAGAGGCCACTCTTGGCAAGAAGTCTTTCTCAGGAGAGCCACCAGCTGCAGAGAAAGACCTAAAATAGCACCAGGTGGAAACGAGACAGGCCACAGTGTTACAAGAGGGCGCAAGCATCACGGAATGGCGCCAACAGCCCCAGATTCAGCCCCAGCTCTCCCATTGCTACCTAAGCCCTGGCGCCTCCGTTCCCTCCTGTGTGACATGAGTAGCCATTGGGAGGCTGTATTGGTTACTTTTTCTGTGTGAAATTTGCTGTGATAAAATACCATAACCAGACACAGTTTGCAACTGTGGCTAACAATTCCAGAGGCAGAGTCAGTAATAGCGGAAGAGGCGTGGCAGCCGGAAGCTGTGAGATCCTCTCTCGATTGCACATAGGAAGTAGAGAAAGCAAACAAACTAGAACGAGCAAGTCTATGACCTTCAAAGCCCACCCCCAGTGACGTACTTCCTCCAGAAAGGCTGTACCTTTGAAAGCTCCATAATGTCCCCAAATACATGACTAACAGGGAACCGAGTATTCAGATACATGAGCCTCTGGAAGATATTACTCATTCAAACCAACAGTCTTAGTTGTCTTCGGGACAGGGGAGTCATTAGCCTTGCACAAATCCTGCAGTTCATAAAGTGTCACGGAAAGAAGGGAGGTCACTATGGTACTACTCTCCTCAGGAAGACAGGGTTAGACACAGCAAGGAGTCCAGGACCAGAACCTGGTCAGGAGCTGGGAAACACAGGAAGCTCTCTTCCCACAGCCATGACCTGGAGCCAGAAAATGGTTGAACCTGGGTCTATCTGGCCCACTTTGCTGCATCCCTATCTCACCTTGGAGGATGTACTCAGTAACACCTTCCAACCTTCTGCTACCAGAAAGGACCGCCGGGTAGCCCCAACTGACATGGGATCTGCTCCTTTGTAGAACTTTCTTCTCTCTGAGGTGGGATGGCTAGCTTGTGTGGATTCACAAGGCCTGTAAACAGCATGCGATGTCTAAGCACTCATTCTGCCAAAGCAGAAGAATCACAAGCAGTGCTCTTAAGAAAACTTCGACCAGCACGTACAAGGGCAGCCTGGCTGTGACTCTTCTAGCAGACATTGCCCCATTTTCCAGATGAACAGAGTCTCAGTGAGGCCAGTAACTTCCCTGCCATTTTCCAGCAGGACCTGCTAGATGCACGGCTCAGCTCCTTCCTTACCGTTCTGTAGGCCAGTCATGAAAGCCAGAAATCTCTAAGTGTTCATTTAACTAGTAGTCCATTAGAGTAGTCCATTTAGAAATGAAGTACTCTTTAGACTTTTGGTGTGTGTGTGTGTGTGTGTGTGTGTGTGTGTGTGTGTGTGTGTGTGTATTGAGACAAGGTTTCCATATGGTCCTTGAACTTGCTTGGAACTTGAGATACCCCCACCTTGGCTTCCTAAGGGCTGGGACTACAAGCCTCCACATCATGCTCCTTTTTCTTGGCAAAAAAATTTATATATATATGTTATATAATTATGTATCTATTATATATTAGATATATAACACTATTTTTATATATTAGACATTGTATATTTTGTTATGCATCTTATATATAATTATATTTATTATATATTATAATATATATATATACATACATACACACGCATGCACATTTTTGCCAAGAAATAAAACATGAGGTGAAAGCTTGTAGCATATACGTGTGTGTGTGTGTGTGTGTGTGTATTCAAACAAATAACAAAAAACCCAAAAAACTTAAAGTACTTGTAACTGTTGTAACTGGGGGGCTGAGTGAATGTTAAAGAGTAGCTGACTCGATGCCACTTTCTTCCATAAAGCAGCAAATAGACCTGTATGAGCAGCCGCTCTGACTGCACTGGGGTTCTGGGTACATAAAATGAGTACTGAACCCACAAGACCTCAGGGTTTCCTTCCAGAGTTCCTTGACTGGTCTCCAGACCCACACACACCCCTGAGAGCATTGGTCTAACCACACATCTTTCAGCTTAGCATGGTCAGGACCACCCTCAAGCTGCCAGACTGGCAAGCAAGAATAAGATATCCAGTTAAATCTGAATTTCAGATAAGCAATGCGTGATATTCTTATAGCACAAGAATGTCCTGTGCAGTATTTTATACACACACACACAGCTTAAATAAAAAGCATTTTTCATCTAAATTCAGGTTGCTGTAGCAAAATCACCATAGGCTGGGGGCTGGAACAACAGACAGCAGTTTCTCACAGGTCTGGGAAGTTCCAGAATGAAAGCACTGGCAGATTCAGGTCCTAGGAAGCACTTGCATCAGAGACCACGCCTTCTCTCTGTATATTCTCATGGCTTACCTCGGTGCTCCCCAGAGAGAGGGAAGAGGGTGGGAGTACTCGCCCACACTGCCTGCTTGTGAGCAGGGGTGTGAATGAGGGTGTTAAGGAATGCAAAGTCACCCTACTCGAGCTCACCTCCTATTCCGTTGATCCAGAGCAGACCTGACTTCATCCCGCAAGTATGCTGTCTTCCCTGAGATTTTCTGTGGTCACCTGAGGTGGATGTACCACGGAGAAGTTCAGCTCAGACATAGAACACTGGCTCAGCGTTGTGTGAGGTCCCAGGAATCTTCATCTTTAACACAGACAAGCAAGAAAGGGAGGACAAGGGGGAAAGAAAACAGAACAGAGAGAACACACGGCCAGGGGTGTATATCTGGGTTTTCTTACCCTGGTTTTGCAGTTAAATGCTTCCCTCTCTAGTACTGTTCGGTGAAAGCACGCTGCTGAGCCTCCATCTATTGGCCTGTGCTCTGAAGCTACCGCTGCCCCTCATTTGCTGAGCATTTTGAGAGAGCTATTTCACCTGTCTGGCCTATGGTTCCTCATGACAGGGTTACATTTCTGGAACCTGGGGATTTCCTCTCGTGTTTTCTTGTAAGTGTCCCATGACTGATACCCAGTGCCAACAAGAATACTGGTGTCTCTTTTTCTCCTGAGCTGGTGTACAAAAATACCTGTAGGGGCTGGAGGGACCGTGCAGCAGTTAAAAGCACCATACTGTTCTTGTAGGGAGCCAGGTTTTAGTTCCCAGCATGCCCAGAGCGGCTTGTAACTCCAGTCCCAGGGGAATCTAATGCCCTCTTCTGGCCTTCACAGGCACTGCATGCAAGTGACCGCACTTGCTGACTAAAGCAGCCAGGCAGATACATACATAAATTATATATATATGTAAAATCAAAGCAAGTAAATAAAAAGAGTCTCAGTTCTCAATGACTCTTCAAATCTGGTGCCAGACACTATTTTGGACAAACAAGGGTTTATCTTAATAGAGGAGGGCACTTTTCCTGCCTGGCTTGGACTAGGCCCTCCTCCCCACTTATACCCTGACCTTTGAAAATAGACTGTGTGGACAATAGGGATCTGAAGACGTGTGTGTGGTGTGTAGGGGGATCCTATTATAATAAATCTCATCACAGTGCTGATTTTTTTTTCTAGAAAATTCTGAGCCCAGACAATGGCTCATTTATTTGAAGTCATATTCAAAGCAACAGAACTCCAAGTCAACAAGAAGGATTTCTCTGGATCTTAGAGCTGATTGCAAAGGGATTTACGACACCTGGGCAGGAGGTAGCCATTTAATGATAGATTCTGGGCAGGTGGAAGGTGACCTTGCAAACAAACCTAAGATAGTCTGCTGGAAATGCTGTGACATCCTGTGGGACACCGGCCCACCTACGACAGTGTGAGATAGAAGCCCAGGAGCTCTGCCTGGGAGGATGCTTGGGTAAATATTTGGGCAGCCTTTGGCTGCTGCTGCTACACTGGTGAACTGAGCTGGAGACCAGAGGAAATGGCTCTTGTCTCTCAGGCCCTCCAATGATACATTTTGATAAACATCCAGACAGGCTGACTCTGGCCCAAGCTCCGTGAATATATTATGTATTCCACAACCAGCAGAGACCACGCTGTAGGCATGGTGGCACAGAGGGGGCAGGAAGCAGGGTAGCGGGAGGGGTCTGGAACTGGCTGTCTAAATTTAACAGGCAGTGGCTTTTAGGCCAAGTGGATAAAAAATAAATTCCAGTGCTCAGAGCTCTTATCTTTGTTTACCATTTCTCCAAACAGTGAGTGACCTACTCTGACTCTCAGGGTAGATTATCAACAAAAAGCACACAGGAAGTAGGGGTGGGTGGACGGTAAATCATGGACCACTTCACCTTCCCGTGGCATTTACTTGGTCTGACAGAGTGACTAAAACATGCTAGGGTCACAGAGCTGTTTTTGAGCGGATGAGGTATGACCCTTGTACATCAAACCAACCCAGAGGTGGAGGCACCTTGGGGTCACCCACCCATTGACAAAGGCACATCTGCTAATACCACACAGTGTTTCTTTGCCACATACGTGATCTATGGCATGTGACAGACACACTATTATTCCCCAAATTTGGTCTGTTTCCAGTCCTTTCAGGACACAGGACATGTGGTGTGTGAGTTTCACATTACTCTCTGTCACTCACTTCTTCCGTTCGTCCTTTGTCTGCTCACTGGTGTCTGTTCTGGCCCCTCTCCTTCCCTACCTGACAATGCACTAGCCTTCCATAGTCCTTACCCTGACCCTTGACAAGAGGTGACCCATGTACTTGTCAGCTTTTTGTCACAACAGCAAATACTGAAAAGGGTTGACAAATAAAGAGAAGAAGGGTTGTTTGGGCTTCCAGTTATGAGGGTTACAGTCTCAGTTGTAGGCCTTTGTTGCCTAGAACAGGCAGGATTCGGTGGAGTGAACCCTTCAACTCATGGCTGAGAGGCTAACGGAAGAGAAATGGGCTGGGGTCTCACTATCCCCCACAAGGTCAACCTTCCAACAACCAGATGACCTCACCCTAAGTCCCACCTCCTACATGCCCACCACTTCCAGGACTGCTGTTTTCCTGGGTGAGCCTCTAACACATGGACTATCTGGGACTGTTTAGAGCCAGATTACAGCAGTCTGAGATGTTGTTCAAGTCCCTTACTTTCTAGTGACCCACCACCTCCACTGGGCAGTAGTGAAGTTTCAGTCCCTCTGTGCTTTTCTTTCTCTTAATCCCCAAGGGTACAGATACTCTGTGTGACTGGGATTCATCTTCCCACTTCCAGGCACAAGCTGCTGTCCCTAGGGAGTGGGGGGCCCTAACACAGATCTTCAGGTACCAAGTGCCTCCTCTGCCCTGTGGATCCGGTTTCCATCTTTCTCTCTGCCATCAGCAGTGAAGCTGTGGACCCTTCCCTCTGGACCTTTATATCCCAAGCCTCCCCGCCCCTCTACCCTTCCTTTATAACAGTGATTGTGAGAATCCCTAGGGCTACACAGGAGAATCCCTAGGGGAGCTTGGAAAACAACACCAATTGAATCTGAATGCCTTGGGGTGACCCCACCCCACCCTAGCACCAGCAGCCAGCACCAAGATGGAGGTGACTAGCTTAAGTTCTCAGGCTGTGCCTGGAGCTCACTGTTCCACAATAACCCCCTGCCGTGTTTCCCAGCTCCTCCTGCTCCATCTTTTCTTCCTGTCCTTGTCAGATCACAAAAATACCATTTTCACTGTGTTACCTCCACTCTTCCGAAGCCATCAGTGGCCTCACCAGAACAATAAATCTTTGCATGAACAAATGAATGGCTTCCACGACACACAATGAATTCCATATGCTCTGGGATTGCATCTTATCTCCTCTTCTTCACCCTCCCCACCTCCCACAGGCTGCTAAGCAATGTCTATCTGTGGAATGAGTGAATAAATACATTTTCCCTGCAAATTAAACGCAGTCCACTCCTTCTCCACACCCGGAGAGCAGGCTGGGTGATTTAACGATCATTTACAAAAGGGCTTATTTCTCTGAGCGTCGAATACAATCAACTCTGAATGATTCATGCTAATGGAGAGGACAGAATCCTAAATATTATAAAACAGCAGCTAATTCAAAAACGTAAATTTGCTTGATGCCAGAACGCACTTTTGCTTATGAGTACTTGCAGTGCACTTGATAATTGGGACATTTTTTAAAAAAAATATGCTTTTTTTTAGATATGTCTTAATTGGTCCCTTCTCCCCCTACACCACCCCAAGGTACACACTAGTCGAATAAACAATTCAATTCCCAAAACAGCACCCAAGTTTGTTGTCCCAACCCTTTCCTGGGATAACTCAAACTGCTAGACTTCAGACTATCAGAGTGGATCGAGGGAAGACATGGGAGAAAACACGGAGTTGGAATAAACAGGGAAAACTAAGATGTCAACTTGCTGCTTTTTGACGGACTCATCCCCAAAATTTCAGGCATCACAAACCATTTGTAAACCGGTTTGAACTCTCTACTAGAGCTGAGCCCACACATGTTTAGGACCTTGCAGTATATTCCTGGACACATACCCCAGGAACCTGTGTACAAACTCACCTAAAACCATAGGTAAGAATATTCTCACCAACTTTGTTCATGATGGCCTCCAAACTGGGAGCTTACCTGAGAGAAAGGATGGGCCCATAGTTCTATATCCATGGTAATGGTGGCACACGTGAGAGTGTGCTTAGTAGCAGCATCCCTGACTAGTGTGTACAGTGCCCTGGGTTCCATCCTGAGCACAAAAGAAACAGCAAGAGGCAGAGGAGGTGTTACAACTACAGCTACACTCCACATGGACAGATCACAGACAATTCTGAGCCACAGAGGCAGACACAGAGCCTGCTTACTGAACGTGCCATTGATAAAAGCTTGGTGGGGGGAAAGGAGGCAAAGCCATCTTTATGTTCTCTGTCAGGTGCTTATGAAATGGCTGACACAGGAGTGGGACACAGAGCACCATAGAGTTCTGGAATGTTGTGTGTGTCTTGGTCTGGAAGAGAGGGAAGAAGGCTGAGGTGGGCAGTAGGACAAAAGGAACAGGCTTGGCATCAAAGAGCTGAACTCAGTCTCAAGACTACTTTTTACTAGCCATGTGGTCTGGAATGGGACACTTAACCTCTGGGACTCTGGGGGAAGAGGGACATCCATTACAAGATGGACATCCAAAGTTGCCCTGCCTCTCTCAGGGCAGTTCTGAGGACTGAATGGTATACAGATGTGGGATCTCTGATAAGCAGAACAGAAACTCACAAGATGAAATCCTATGGTTTTTATTCTCTAAAGGCAAGATCCTACAGAGGGGTGGCATGGCTGAGGACTTTCAACCTGGGGCCTTAGGTGGAGAGGGATGATGGTGGTGGTGATGGTGATGTTGTATGTTCATTCATGTGTACATGTGCATACATGTATGTGGTGTGTGTGTGCATGAATGTGGTATGTGTGTACAATATGTGGTATGTATGTGTGTGTATGGTATGTGGTGTGTGTGGTATGTGGTGTGTGTGTGTGTGGTATGTGGTGTCTGTATGTGGTATGTGTGGTATATGTTATGTGTGTATGTTATGTGTGTGGTGTGTGTGTGTGTGGTATGTGGTATGTGTGGTATGTGGTGTGTGAGTGTGGTATGTGGTGTCTGTATGTGGTATATGTGGTATATGTGTGTGGTATGTGCTGTGTGTGTATATGTGTGGTATGTGGTATCTGTATGTGGTGTATATGGTATATGTGTGTGTGTGGTATATGTTATATGTGTATGTATGTGTGTGGGGTGTGTGTGTATGTGTGGTATGTGGTGTCTGTATGTGGTGTATATGGTATATGTGTGTGTGGCATATGTTATGTGTGTATGTATGTGTGGTGTGTGGTATGTGGTATGTGTGTATGGTATGTGGTGTCTGTATGTGGTATATATGGTATATGTGTGTGTGTGTGGTATATGTTATATGTATGTGTGTGGTGTGTGTGTGTGTGTAGTATGTGGTGTGTGAGTGTGTGCCTGTGGTATGCAGATGGGTGTGAGTATCCTATGCAAGTGTTATATCTTCTTTCGTTTGTCCCCTCAGCTAATCCCTTAACGGCCTGGGCCTCCCAGGCACACCTGAAATAATCCCTTTGTTTGTGTGAAATGAATTCTGGCTTTTCTTTTACTGTGGATATAAATAGGCACCATGTACACGCTTCTCATGGCTTCCTCTAAGCTATGAATGTATCTCTGCCTCTAACTGCCAAATTCTCTAAAACTAGCACACAGTACTCTCAGAACACTGCTACACAAGCCAGGAAACTTAGAGTGTGCATGAATGAGCACACACACACACACACACACACACACACACACAGAGGCCCCACATCCAGTCCCTGTGGCTTCTCACTCAAAGTCTGAAACAGCTGACAGAAACCCACTGAACGAACTCCTATGAAATCTCAGAGATGAACCCTCAGTTGGGAGAAGTTAAAGGAAGCCAGTGAGACCACAGGCCAGACAGGGAAAACCCAGGCAAGGCAGGGAAAACCCAGGCCAGGCAGGAAGACCCCAGGACTGGCAGCGTCTCGTTCAGAGTTTCTATTGCTGTGATGAAATACCATGACCAAGAAGCAAACTGAGGAGGAAAGGGTTTATTCAGCTTACACTTCCACATTGCTGTTCATCACTAAAGGAAGACAGGACAGGAACTCAAGCAGGGCAGGAACCTAAAGGCAGAATCTGAAGCAAAGACCATGGAGGGGTGCTACTTATTGGCTTGCTTCCTCTGGCTTCCTCAGTTTGCCTTCTTATAGAACCCAGGAATAACAGCCCAAAGATGGTTCCACTCACCTTGGGCTGGGCCCTCCCTCATTGATCACTAATTGAGAAGATACCTAACAGCTGGATGTCATGGAGGGATTTCCTCAACTGAGGCTCCTTCCTCTCTGATGACTCTAACTTATATCAAGTGGACACACAAAACCAGCCAGTACAAACAGGGAGAAGCCAGGCCATGTGCCTCAAGCGTGTGTGGGGGGGAGGGGGGATTGCTCCTCAGTTTGTGGTCTAAGGGACAGGGCTGAGGTCATCATGTTTTCCACGGATCCGTTTCTTGCTATCTGGAGAATCCAGGTACATGGGACCTTTTTCTTCCTGTGTCTGTATTTCCCCCAACTGTCCCTACACTTAAAAGATTTCGAATTCCCTGCTTCTAGAGAGGAAAGAGACATCACCAGGCCCTGTTTGTACAACACAGGAGTAGCCTTGGCGGGCAGTGGTGGTGCTGCTGGAGAGGAAGAATAGGAGTCAGCCATTTTTATTTCCGTTGACAAAACAAGAAAACGCTAGTTTCCATTAGGTCCCTGAATCTACAGGAGAAAGTCTTTGTAAATCAACGTCCTTATTTTCATTTATACTCCAGGTCACATCTGCACATGCAGCTGGTGTGTGGCTGTGTCGGTCTATGAGCAAGAGTGTGTGTCCAGCTTTCAAAGAACACGATAACACTTAATACACACACACACACACACACACACACAAACCTAAATGTAACAAGGATGCTAAAAATATCTAAATGTAGAAACATACGGCTCCCAGGAAAGGGAAATATTGTTTCCCACTTAAAAGATGGGTCAATAACCTTGGTGTGGTGACACATACCTGTAATCCCAGCACTGGGGAAACTGAGGCAGGAGGATCACAAGGCAAACGATCCTATCTCAAAAAAGGAAAATAAAACATAACAAAAACAAAAATAAAACAGTGTTTAATAAGTTCATTGTAGGGAACTGGAGAATGGCTCAGGGGTTATCAGCACCTGCAGAGAACCCCTTGTAGGGCACCCTGGTTCAGTCCCCAGCACCCACATGCTGGCTCACAACCATCCCTAACTCCAGTTCCAGGGACTCTGTTGCCATTACACAGATATACATTCAGGCAAAACGCTAATGAACATAAAGTAAAAATAATTTAATTTGTAAAAAAGAGACCAAAACCCCAAAGAAATAAAACTAGAATTTACTGTCCAGTGAGGACCAAACATAAATGAAAATCTCTCTGAAAATCAAGAGTGTAAACATGCTGGAGGTCCCACGTACTTTTTAAATTTCCATTTTCCTGATATTTAATTTTCTCCTTTCTAGGAGCCCAGAAATTCATTTTATAAAGCAAATCCCAGTTGTAGGACTTTAATAAGCCTTGGGAATCACTTTCTTACTAGCACGCCTTACAGAAGACAGATACCTCTTCTTGAACAGCAGTGTCTTGCCAGTGGGTGTATCCCATCAGAAACACCAACCAGTTTGTTACAGTTTCCAGAAGCTGCCATTTTAATCATGCATTAGCCCTTCCTGTGAATTGGGGTGGGACATCCAAGGTGACCTAAAACAGTGCCCCAGCAGCTGGGCCCAGGTCGTAGCTGTTGTATGATTCATTTATAACTGTGTCCTTCCCTTGTGAAACATGGTGGCTCCCCAAG